>NW_023458659.1:8170-9000 GCF_013731165.1 Rhagoletis pomonella
GTCTGTCCGTCTGTCCGTCTGTCCGTCTGTCCGTCTGTCCGTCTGTCTGTCTGTTTGTATGCAATCTAGTCTCTCAGTTTTCGAGGTATCCGGATGAAATTTGGTAGGTGGGTGTATTTTTATAATGTATTAATCATTTGTCGGAACCGGAAGAATCGGACCACTATAACATATAGCTCCCATACAACTGATTGTTCAGATATAAGATTTTTCATTATAACTTCGCCATTTATGCAGCTACGAACATGAAATTTTGCAATACTTGCACCCATTATCAACAGAATACTTATAGTGAAAATTACAAAGATCGGGTCACTATAACCTATAGCTCCCATACAACGGATTGTTCAGATATAAAATTTTGCGTTATAACTCCTCCATTTATATAGCTAGGAACATGAAATTCCGCACTGTTTTCAATAATTATCTACAGAAAACTTACCGCGAAAATTAAAAAGATCGGGTAACTATAACCTATAGCTCCCATACAACTGATTGTTCAGATATGAGATTTTTCGTTATAATTCATCCATTTATGTAGCTAGGACCATGAAATTTCGCGCTGTTTTCACTCATTATCAACAGAAGACTTACCTCGAAAATAATAAAGATCGGGTCACTATAACCTGCAGCCCCCATACAACTGATTGTTCAGATATGAGGTCTTTTATCATAACTCCTCCATTTATGCAGCTACGAACATGAAATTTCGCACCATTTTCACTCATTATTAACAGAATACTTACAGTGAAAATAACAAGGATCGGATGACTACAATATATGTCTTCCATACATCTGATTGTTCAGATATGGGATTTTACTGTAAAACT
>NW_023458659.1:9100-10358 GCF_013731165.1 Rhagoletis pomonella
GTAAATTGATGACTTCCAGAACTTTATTCACATCATTGGCTTCAAACTGATTTAAAGTTACCTGTGAATAATTATTTTTCATAAAAACACACCAACACTTTACAAAAGGTCCAAAGTAAATGATACAATGAAATAACACTTTGTGCAAGCGCTCCTTCCAGCATATTTCTGGGGTCATATGACCCATTGTGGAGTATCATCGAGTTTTAATTAGACTGCCTCGATTCTCTTGTCATTTCATAGCCTTTTGACAACTGTGTCAACTTCTATAGATTTAGTTGTAAGAGGATATCACCCTGATTCTTTTTAGCTTAAAACTTTTAACGTGGGAGTTGACCGAAGTCCAGTTTTAGACATGTTTTATTAGTCATTATTATAAAATTCCACATTTAGTGTGAACATTGGGGTACTGTAAACGGGTGCGGTTTTTGTTATAAAATGTATTTAATCTAACAGAATTTTATATATTACTAGCCAATGCCCGCTTACTTCGCGGCGCCTAATAAGAGCTTTTGCATTGGCCAATGCAAAAGAGCGTTTAAAAACAAAATTAGTCTGTAAAGTAAAAATTTTTGATTTAAGTTGAAACCACTAAGGTGCAGTATCCTCCTCACACATAGGCCAATAATAGTAACGCGGTGGTACCATATGGAATACCAGTCCCTTTTGGTGTCATGAGCTTTACTGATGGTCTTATTTCCACCTGTGAGATCTCTGCCAATCATGCGTAATCTTTTTGTATGATCTTGCAACTACAACATTGGTGAGATGCGTATGTCAATAAAAGTTCTTATAGGGAAACTGAAGAGCCCAGAAGTGCGTTTCCTTTATAGGAGGGCCAAGAATCCTCGCTGTCCCACAGGATGAAAAGTTTTCCGGTACATTGCTGAATGAGTCGAGAGATCTCTTAGGTATCTTTCAAATGAAGCAATTGATATACCTACGGTAATCTTTGAATTGTTAATTCACCACTTTTACAATTCGTGGTAAAATTTATGAACTGTTTCTGGGCAGATGCAAGACCGCATGATCGTGCATGAGGGCGTCAGAAAAAACTTAACCCCATCCTTCATTTAGACATCTGAAAACTAAATTCGTATAACTTAAACATAGGTGCAAAGCAGACCAACCACACGTGGTTTCTATACATTTCGGCGGCAGCGCCATCCATTGGGTTCATTTTCTGCAAAACCATTGCATACCATAAAATGAATACGTGTTATGAATTTCAACCTTAACTCATTCACTTCATTTAGAC
>NW_023458659.1:10368-14407 GCF_013731165.1 Rhagoletis pomonella
CCACACGTGGTTTCTATACATTTCGGCTGCAGCGCCATCCATTGGGTCCATTTTCTGCAAAACCATTGCTTACCATAAAATGAATACGTGTTATGAATTTCAACCTTAACTCAAGCGGCACTAATCGGGTAAATTTTTATCAAAAGAATTTTCCATCATACAGGTACATAGCTCACATTTAAAATTTGAACGAACTCGGTTAATAAATACGATTTTTATAAATAACTCTACTCCAGCACCACCTATCCAGTTTTATAGTAGCATGTTATTGGGCCATATATGTATGTAAGATAACCTCCGACAATCTGACGGAACTCTATTCAGTATTTTTTGAGTTTATTCCGAACAACGAAAACGGCTATCATTTTATGCAAATAGGATAAGACAGTTTATAGCGAAACTCGTAAAAGCAAAGCTCCATTCTTTGTGAAAAATTTAAAAAAATTCTTCACAATTTTCACATAAATTTTACCTTACTGAAAATTAAAGACAAAGTTACAATAGTTCAATGGGATTTAGAAATCTAGGAGAAAATGGTTCCCAATCGAATGATACTTGCGCGTTTACGTAAATGTATATCGATCCAGCCTTTCCAATAATTACCACTTTTCGCCATAATTACGGTATTGATAACATTTGTAGCTGTGTAGAATTTCAGGACGTTAGCGTAAGCCGTTTCGGAGATAAGCTATATGAGAAGTTCAGTTTGTATGGAAGGAAGGAGCCACGCCCCCTTTCCCAATGCATTTGCAATATATGCATCAGTGCTAAGTTTCAGTTCCCCAGCTTAATTGGTTTTAGAGATATATTGGTTTTTTACGTTTTAGTCTGTATAAGAATTTTAGGAATATCCCGAGCTACATACCGAGTAAATTTTTGGTCAGAATATTTATTTTCATTATTTAGTAGTTTAGTGAAATACATTGTAAAGAGAACTGTATGAAATTGTAAAACGTGACGTCTCAGATTTCTTAATTTTCTCGCAGCAACAACGAAAAGTTGTAATTTTTTAGCGAAAAAACTTCCACACAGAAATAAAAAAAAATTAAGTTTTTGGTTATATCAAGGCAAAATTTTGAGAACGGTCCATTGCTAACTCTAAATATAACAACGATGCACTGGAAAAAGTTAATACGTTCAAATACCTAGGAATAATGATCGACGATAAGCTAAAACAAAAAAAAAATGGATTCTATGTTTTCAATTAGAGCTCTAGCAATATGTACATCGGTGAAAACTGCATTTAATTCCAAGCATTAGCTTTTGCGTGATACGCTTACAAACATACAGACAAACATACCAAAATTTTATATTTGGCTTCTGTTGATCTAATAAACCCCCTATTAATTTTTCTTTAACATCTATTATGTACAGATATCGGCCTGTTGCAATTTTATTATTCTCAAATACTCTCGTTTGATACCCATATGGCAACACTTAGTTTATATTATAAATTTAACTGAATTAAAGTTTTCAAATAAGTGGCAACCCGCTTCAAGAATATTTTCAAAAGTAAGCTTCCTAATCCTTTTTAGTTTAATATTCGTATTGCAATATTTCATTTATATTACAAATTTTAATTTATACAATTTTTCAATCAGTTGGCAAATCCCTTAAAAATATTTTCAGCATTAAAATTTCCTAGCCCCTTTAGTTTGATGCCAATATTGCAATATTTAATTTATGCTATCAATTAAATTAAATTAAAGTTTTCAAATAGGTGGCAACCATCCACAAAAATATTTTCAGCTGTAAGCCTTTGTAAATTTCTTTCTTTTGACAGCCATATTGCAGTATTCACTTTACCGTATCAATTGACCTAAATTGAAATTTTAAACACAGGTGGCAACTCTCTAATTTTTTCTTCTATATTGGAAGTTAGATCTCTAGCGATACATCGGTGAAAACTGCATTCAATTCCATGTTTTCACCTGATGCGCGTACAAATATACAGACAGACAGAGATTCAAAAATTCTAAAAATTGTTTATTTGGCTTTAATAAAAACCCATCATATTAATTTTTCTTTAATATCTATAAGGTACAGCCGTCGACCTGTTACAATTTTATTATATGTATAGATGTAGATATAGATTACATTTATTTTATCAATTTAATACAATAAAATTTTTCAAACAGGTGGCAGCCCTCCCTAAAAATATTTTCGGCAATAAAATTTCCTAAACCCCTTCAGTTTGATACCCATATTGCAATATTCAAATTATCTTATAAATTAAATTAAATGTAAATTTTCAAACAGGTGGCAACTCTAAAAAGATATTTTTGGCTTTAAGCCTTCTTCAGCCTCTTTCTTTTGACGCCCATATTGCAATATTAATTTTTTATTATCAATTTACTTAAACTCCAATTTTCAAACAGGTGGCAACTCTCTAATTTTTTTCCTCCTATATTTTAAGCTAGACCTCTAGCAATACAGCGGTGAAAACTGCATTCAAATCCATGCATTCGTTTTCGAGTGATGCGCGAACAAACATACAGACAGACAGACAGACAAAAATTCTAAAAATGGTTGATTTGGCTTGTGGTGCTCTAATAAAGACCCCCCACATTAATTTTTCTTTAATATCTATAATGTACAGACATCGACCTGTTACAATTTTATTATATGTATAGATAACTCGATAAGGTTTATGTCTCGCCATAGCTTGCATTCGCTGAACTGTGGATAACCGTTTTCCAATTCTCTCGCACGATCTTCTTCTGATAAGCTGTTTTTTTTCCTATTTCAGGTAAAGAGCCTTATCCTTAAGCTGGTGCGAAATGATGTCTTTTAATGATTAGCTCAACCCGTTAGATTAAGCAGAAGGAAACTATTCATTGATTTTTGGAGGATAAATATAAGTTTTTGGTATATTTAATTTTAATTTGATTTTTGATCTCGAAAATGTCGGATTTTCAACGAATCTGTTCAACATTATTTTTTGAGTAGCAACTTCCAACGCGAATAAAACTGTCAAATAAAAAGCCAGTACTATGAAATTTAAACCTCATAATGGTAGATATATTGTCTAACGATCTGCATTGCAACTTTTTAATACATTCCAACAATTACTGTACAGAAATTGCTAGAACGCGTACCGATTTTGAGTGAACGATGCTTTATATCTTTAAGAGCACTCCGAGCGCTAGCGTATCGAGTTGCGTATCGAGGAATGCCTGGTCTAAGCCAACTGTGGCCAAATGGTCAGATGTCTCATTACCAGGTACTCCCGGGTGACCTAGCACCCAGAGTAAAGCAAGCTCGTTATGTTTACCAACATAATTTATTCGAGACTTGCATTGCCGAACTAGTTTGGAAGAACATAGATAGAGGGCTGGCCAATGCCTTGAGTGCAGCTTGGCTGTCATTCCTGACACGAAAAATCCTTCCCATCCATCTATTTTCCACCACGTAGTCCATGGTTTTGAGTATTGCAAATACCTCAACGTGGAAGACCGAAACATATTCCCCAAGAGAAAAGTGAAGCTTATCCCCCTAACTTTGAAAAAGAGCCCAGTTCCTGAAACACACTCAGTTTTGGAGCCATCAGTGAAAATTCGAAAATGTGTGAGTCCAGGCGTAATGCTGGAATTAGAACGGCCCAGGGTGTCCAGATTGTTTAAAAAGAAAAGAGCGATTTCTGAAAAAATCACCAAAAATGGACAAAGTTTTTTGTTATAAAATTCATGAAATCGGCTCAAAAAATATTTCATTTTAAAAACGAGATCTTGTTAGAACATAGTTTTTAAAACCAAAAACGAATATAATGCCTTCAGGGTAATAATCAAATCACTTACATGATAGAGATTTACAAACAATTTTCTCTAAAAATATTCACATTCAGCGGGAGTTGTCATAAATGGTGGTTTAATACTGGTAAATGTTCGATATGCTACAACAAAATCGATAACAATAAAAAGTGTAGCCACATCATAATTGAAGCTTGTAACGAACCCGGTTTATCCGGTTTATAGTTGGGCTGTGGCTACGTCGGATGTTGGGTACCCCTATCCAAATATTTAAATCAAATAAAACACCT
>NW_023458659.1:14507-24174 GCF_013731165.1 Rhagoletis pomonella
TTATTGCGGCAAATACGTCTCGCTTCCTTCTTCAGTTCCCTATAATGTCCCACGGACATTTTTTCGGATTAGATATCTTAATAATAAAATAAAACAAAACAAAATTGGCAGAGTTAATAAGAAAATGAAAAAAATTTTCGCATAGCCAATCACTAAAGATTTAGTTTTAATTAATTTTAAAAATGTTTTTAATTCAAAACGCTACTATTTATATATCAAATTTTTAATATAATATATATGGATATTAACAATGTTTTTCTTGAAAAAATACTTTGTCTAAAATAAATTACTTAAATAAAATTAAAAAACTTTGAAACTTATCTTAAAATATATAAAATGGATACATGCCAACAAAAGTATTTTATTTCTTAAACTTTTTTCTTTAGCTATATTATCAATGACTTTAGACAAAATATTTGAATTAATTTTTAAAACAAAGTATTTTCCTTACTAAGTTTTTGTGTTATATACCTCTTCATTCAGCATTTATGAAATCCACCATTTTATAAATAATATCCAATATATGATTTGAAATTACCCTCTCCTACAAATTTCCGATGTAGCAACGCTATGCCAAATGTTGACATCAGGGAGAATGTCAATAATCTGCTTTTTAATAATAAATTGCACAAATCACTTGCATGATAGAGATTTACAAACAATTTTCTCTAAAAATATTCACATTCAGCGGGAGTTGTCATAAATGGTGGTTTAATACTGGCAAATGTTCGATATGCTACAACAAAATCGATAACAATAAAAAGTGTAGCCACATCATAATTGAAGCTTGTAACGAACCCGGTTTATCCGGTTTATAGTTGGGCTGTGGCTACGTCGGATGTTGGGTACCCCTATCCAAATATTTAAATCAAATAAAACACCTTCTTGAGGTAAAATTTTCGAGTGACGAAAGCTGAACTAGAAACACAAAATGTATGATATCAATTTCGTGACGAAAATTATACGCATTTTTTAACTGCCTTGGAAACGTACGGAAAATCTTTTTTATTCATACGAATCGTTGCAAAAGTTCTGTTTTTTGGTTTGTGTTTCTAGCAGTAAACGGAATTTCGCAACGTTCCGAATAAATAAAAAAAAGATTTTCCGTACGTTTCAAAGGCAGTTAAAAAATGCGTATTCGTATAATTTTCGTCACGAAAGTGATATCATAAATTTTGTGTTTCTAGTTCAGCTTTCGTCACTCGAAAATTTTACGTCAAAGAGGTGTTTTATTTGATATCAATTATTTTGGGTAGCAAATTTTAAATCGACGAAAATTCATAACAATAATCTAGATGTTTTATTTTTCTCAAATAGATCGCTAAAAATATTATCTAAATCTAAATTATGTATTCATCTCGATGTGTCCATTGAAACACATAATTTTTCGAATACGGAATAAAGCGAAAAAGAATGATCATATCCTTTGTATTCGAAAAAAAAAAAAAAATATATAAGATATGATAAAAACTTATCAACTTGGTACCAACTTTGGATACAATAAACAACTGTCTTCGTCTGATAGTCTCGTAGTTTATTTTTGTTAAGATTTCTACCGGGTGTGGGGCGCACACATGTGCTTTTTTTAAGAAGTTTTACTTCTATCACGTGTACGTGCTGTTAAACTAATGCTTTTTCTCAGGTAGTTTTTCTCAGTGGCAATTTATACATTTCATGTAAGTAGTAGCGGCACATTGGGTTAACTAAATGCATTCATACATACTTATTTATGTATAACTGTAGGTAATATTGTACGCGTCTCCCTGGTTGGTTAAGTGCGGGTGATAAACCCATGTAGCATAGTTAAATACTGTGTACATACCTGCAATTAAAATGGGGAAAATGTTACAATTTCTGCATGTGAAAAAAACTCTAAAATACACATAAATTGTGGCTTCCAAGACATGCACGAAGTGATTAGCACAGCTGCATCCTTCAATTTGCGGGAAATTCCCCGATTTGCAGGGAATCTCGGTTTAAGTGGCAACCGGGGGATGGGGCAATTTTTTCGGGGAACCGGGTATGTTATTTTTATGTTAATTTTTAACCATTTGACCCTTTTTGGAGCGACATTTTTTCAATTTGAATCGCAATATCTCCACAACAAGAGTTTTCCCAGATATAAGTATATACCAGATGAAAGCTAAGGTTTTGGACTAGACTTGTGGAAACATAGAATAAAATCGACTGACCAGTTTTTGAGAAAATTCCCGAAATGTATATTTTCAGCAGCCCGATTTTTAGCTTTCAGGCGATAACGTTATGACATATTTATATTTTATAAAAACAAAAAATAGATTTAGATAGCTTGTTTGAAGATCCTTCTATTGATATCCACATCAATAACATGAACTGAGTAGTTTGGCCTCAGTGGTAGTTTAAAAATTGCCTTTTTTCGAATTTCAGGCAGCAGCCACGCCCACAAAGGCATACAAATCAAAACATCCTGGAACAACACCTTCTTAGTTTTCCTTGTTCTTTAATTCCTGAAAGTTTGAAAGAAATTAAATGAAGGTACGTACCAGTGATCAGCATGCGGTGCCTTTTTCGAGACATCAAGTATCCTCGCAAACAATGCGGTGTAAGTATAACCGCCACTGCAAGCAATGCGATATTTGTGTGCAACGCATTTTTTGTCGCGTTCGTGTTTGCGATGACTTGTATGACCAAAGCGTCGTTACTGCATATTGTGGCACCGCATTTTCATGTCGACTTCGGCTATGCGGTGGTATGAGCGGTCGTTTAAACTTCGCAAACATCGCATTATTTCCGGATATGCTTGGCTGAATGCGGTGCACCGCATTATAAAAGCATTTTATAGCTACAGTTGACTACAGAGTTTGTATGTATGCATGTTACAAACAAACTAATAAATATGAACTATTAGTCAAATTTAAATACACAAAATATGTAATATTTATTTTATTTTAATTCAATTCATTTTTATTTCACTTACACTCGTATAATGCGGTGCACCGCATTCAAACAAGCATATCCGCAAGTAATGCGATGTTTGCGTTGTTTAAACGACCGCTCATACCACCGCATAGCCGAAGCCGACATGAAAATGCGGCGCCACAAAATGCAGTAACGACGCTTTGATCGAGCACAAAACACTCAAACACGACATTATTTGAGCTTGCGGTGATTGCGGTGGCGGTAGATTTCGTTACTAAGTATTATTGAGTTTGAGTGGTGCAGTAAATAAATGTCGTTGCGGTGTATTCGAAAATGCGATACACCGCAACTGATCTCTGGTACGTACAGACGCCACATACATACCAAAGCATCTCGTAGTGGAGACACGAACCAAAACACATTTACCTCTATATCTTTCGAACTAGTAGCCGGAGCGTAATATATAAGGTATCGTTTGAAAGGTATTGGCCTATAGAATAACACTAAATATGTTGGGTATACCCACATGCCCCCCTTAAACCGGCAAAAGCCAAAAAACGTTTTTTGTTTCGCAACACTTTAGCCTAATTTTTAAGAACCCGGTTAATCGTTTATGAAGCTTGAATAAATTTTCTGGACACACTCTGCAAGACCTTTCCAACGATATCTCAAACATGTCGATTGGACGTCTGGATAAAAACTTCCAAATCTCGTGTAGTTCCGAAGAAGACGAATGCTACTTATGCTGGCGACTATAGACCTGTCAGCATACTGCCTGCCTTTTCGAAGGCTTGTGAAAACTTAATGGCTGCGCAAATTTCTGTATTTGTGCAAGAAAAAAGACTGCTTTCTCCACTACAATCTGGCTTCCGACAAAAACATAGTTGTTCGACGGCAGTGGTCAAAATACTGGATGATATTAGAATTAACTTTGACAATGGCGACCTGACACTTCTTTGCTTACTCGGCTTCTCAAAGGCGTTTGACTCAGTGAATCACAAATTGTTGTGTCTGAAGCTCAAACATTATTTCGGCTTCAAAGACAGCGCGGTGAAACTTATGGTTAGCTACCTGGAGGGTAGAACGCAGAAGGTTAAGTCAAACAAACTAATATCCCGGCCTAGATTTGTGTATGCTGGTGTTCCACAAGGTTCTGTCCTCGGTCCACTGTTATTCAGTCTCTTTGTCAATGATGTCTTTCCTGTTTGTCAATATGTGAATATCCATGCGTATGCTGATGACATACAATTGTACCTGTCCAGTCGTATTGGTCTCGTTGAGGATTTATGTTTCAAAATAAACAGTGACTTGTCTGCTATTTCTGTTTGGGCTGCTGGAAATTCTCTATGTTTAAATGCGTCAAAGTCGTATGTATTGCCTGTATGTAATAGTGTGGTGTATGTCGATTGTATTCCAAAACTGTGGATAGGTACCAGTCCGCTTAGTTTTACGGATAAGATAAGAAATTTAGGTTTTATTCTTAACTCTAAACTTACATGTACTGACCACATAAATAAGGTTGTGAGCAGCGTGTATGCGATACTGCGTAAGCTGAGAGTTTCTGCAACATTTACGCCACTGGAAACCAGGCGTAAATTAGTTCTCCAACTAATTATGCCAATCATCACCTACTCTGAGGTAATATACAGCAAACTGGACTCAATGGGCCTTATGCATAAAAAGTGAGCTTAAGCTCAGACTCAGTTTTTGCACTGAAAGGGTGAGCTCAAGCTCAAGAATTTGTACTGAAAATTGAATTGGAGTTTCAGCTCACTTTTTATGCATAAGGCCCAATATCTTGCCATAAACTCAATGTAGCATTCAACAATAGGGGTATTCTCGAAGTCTTGCACGATGCACGGATTGCACGAAATGCAAAAATACTATTCCAAATTTCGAACAGTACGAGAACACCCCATTGCAAAGAGGTAGCATGCATGGGGAGCAAGCAGCGAAATTATGTATCAAATACAATAACAAGAGACAGCAAAAAAAAAATAAGTGAGCGAGATGAGAGGAATGAGAGAAATATGTAGCAATTCCAACAACAAAACAACTAGCACAGGGTCGCTATTATCTTGCTATGCTATTTTGCAAAATATATACATGGGTTTCGACGTTGCATATTTTGCAGCGATAGGAAATGTTGTTTCCCATGAATTTTCTTGTTGTGTGTTTGCAATTTATGCAATCCGTGCAATCCGTGCTACGTGCAATGGCTTTGCAAGATTTGGAGAATACCCCTAATGCTACACGTTATGTATATGGGATTGGTAGATATGAGCACATTTCTGCCTGTCGAACAAATATCCTGGGTTGTAGTCTTGAGAACTATTTGGCCGCTAGGAATTGTATATTTATTTACAAACTTACTGTATTTAAAATACCTGCCTATCTCTTTGAGAAGCTGATACCAGTAAGGTCACAGAGACACAACAGTTTTATTGTTCCAAAATTTACTTCCCTAGCATCATCAAGACTATTTTTCATTAACGCAGTAAGAGTCTGGAATTCATTACCTGAGACCGTAAAGAGTGGGTTAAACAGATTCAACTACAGGACACAAATCTACAATTATTTTAAAAATGACTGATAGCATTGTGTAAGGGCATTAAAATTTTCTCTATCTATTCTAATATTTCTGTTCTATTCTAATATTTTCTTTCTTTTCTATTAATTAAGTCATACTCGTTGTTATTGTTAAGTTACATATATATTGTATTTTGTTGTTTAATAAAATTTGTTGTTTGAGAAAATTTGTAAAAATTTAATTTTAAGAAACTTGCATAGTAAAATAAGTATTGTAAAACATAATATATGTATATATATATAGTTGAAGTACTATTAAAAGACATAAGTCTTACTCTGTACTACTGAAACAAATTAATTAATAATAATAATAATAATAATATATAAGCGAGTCTATTCAGCATGCTACTGTGGCTGCTTTCGTCACTCGCGCGCACTGCCGTGCGCTGTGATAAATACGCGAATGATTCTTATTGTGACACTTCTTTGTTCAGCTATTTAGTTGGCAGCATTTTCACATCACATCATATAAGCAGTGTTGCCAACTTTTGAATTTCAAAAAGCACCAAACCTTGGAAAAAAGAGCGTTTTACCGCACTAAAAGCACTAAATTTTTTTTAATCAAAGGATACTTTCTTTTATAAAAGTTTGTAGTAAACAAAAGTAAAAAAATAAACAATATTTACATGTGTAAATAAATACACATTCATGCTTACGAAGTAATACCGAAGTACTGCACATTAAAACTGGTACATCTGGAGAAAGAACAATCGAATCGCAACAAACGAAATGGAATTTTGAAGGGGAAGAGTAATACTTAATGATACCCTAAGTAGAAATGAGCGAAAAAATTTGTTGTTTTATAATAAACCGTGTTTTTACACTTAGAGGTTAGGATATCTCAAAATTCTGACGTGGTAGAGAAATTCTGCAGCCAGATTTGGATTCAGCACCGAAAAATCTAAAAATCGATGAACTCAGGTGGCAAAAAAAGTTAAAATTTTTCGGACTGTGTAATCAATCAATAATCAAGAAAATAAAAAGTAAACACTTAACTTATCTGCGTGCTAGCCCTTTCATCTCGAATACAATTTAACAAGAACGCAAGAACGTGGGTTTAATACTTCGTCTTGTTATCAATCATGGTTTGCATTTTAGTGCATTTAAATTTGTAGATTCTTGTAAATTCAGAAATTTTAGTGCAGAAAAAAGCACTAAAAAGGGCACTAGGCACTAAACCGTTTTTTTTTTGGCGTTCTAATTTTCAAAAAGCACTAAATCTAGTGCTTAAAGCACCAAGTTGGCAACTATGCCTGGGGGACCGCACTAATGATCTGTACCGCCAACACCGCTACCGCCCTAAGGCCGAGATCACTACCGAGGACCGCCCGCTATTCACCGTCTTCCAGGGCCGCCGCAATAATCATCCCCACCGCTAGGGCCCGCACCGCTGATCTAATCACCGAGGGCCGCTACTATTACTGCCGCCCCAAGGCCGAAGCTACACCATGGGCCGTCAGCCATCATCGCCGAGAACTGCGAACGCTAACTATCGCTAACCAGGTCCGCTGTCACCGTCGTAGTTAAAAGGGGCCGCATTCGCCCTTCGCCACAATCAGGGCTGCATACAACACCACTGCGGGAGGTTGCTGCCGCCCTCACCATTATATGGGCCATCCACCATCCACCAACGTCACCGCTAAGGCCGCCACCACCACTGCAGGGGAACTGCAGGCAGCCGTCGTAGTCGCCGCCACAACCACCGCGACTGCTCTCATTGCCACGCTCTTCACTACGACTGATGCATACCACTGCCAATCTTGCTGTCACCAGTAGCAATCCCGTCGCCGTACAATTACCCGCCGAATAATCTCCGACACCTACTGCCAACTCTCACTCTTTACCTTCCGCTCTCCCCTGCACGACAAGTTGCCGGCATTCTAGATAGCCGCGTGTGTGTGTGGGTGTGTTCGACTGAATACACAAATCATTGTGTTTTATTTGGTGGGGGTTAGTGGGACATTCGCTGGACTCTGGAGCGGCTGAGCATACCTCAGCCTTCGACAAAACCCACCTGATAAATACAATAACTCTCCGCCCAATTTTACAAGGCAAGTGAATACTGACGCGGAATATAGCAAAAGCGTTATCTTCGTTATTCCTGTAACATCGAACTAACAGTGTAAGACTACAATACCGAGACGGATGAACTCTACCTGCTACCTGACGTAACTAAGGGGGGTAATAATTTTTTTTTTTGCCTCGTTGAAGATTTTGTATTTGAGACTATATCTCAGGGTTGAGTCGTTCTACTGATCTTACCACCCAGTTATACTGCCGGACGCCTTGGGGCGTTGTTACGCAGACAATTATATGATCTCTGGCCACCAATTGTTATTGCTTCTCCAGCGGGTTTTCATAAAAATCTGGATTTTTCTACTCGAAAATAGTTGGCAGCACTGCTGGTCATGCTGTTGACTTCTCTCTCTTTCTCTCTCTCCCTCAAATTTTTCATTGTGCAGTGAAAGCAACAACAATTTGTGACCAGAGATCATATGATCGGCTGCGTAATAGCGCCCTTGCAGAAGACAGTTAATCCTTTTTACTTTTCGCTTCGGCGACGGGTCGTGAAGTGAAGCAGGTTTGTTATGGGTTACTGTTCGCCACGCAGAAATCTAAATATTTTGTTCTTCGGCGTATATTGCAGCCGGTAATGTTCCAGAAATATTCACTATCTTATATTGTTCCAGAGCGTACAGCAACGCTAAAACTGCATGAAGGGTCTGCCATTTTGACAATAGCTATGTTCTTTTACGGATTGTTGTCGCTAATTGTCACTAGTTCCTGCGGGTTTGTTAGGTTTTTTTGGGTAAATAAACGCTTTCCAGCAGAGGTTTGTGGTAGTTTGTGATAATTGTCTGTAACTGCCCGTCTCAACAGGATGGAGGTTATATATTGATACATATGTTAGAATGTAAAGAGCAATATATATCAGGGCTTGTATCTTGCTATCTATTGAGGTAACTTTGTAGTTTGACAGTTACGTTTTCCTTTGCACTAAAACGTTCTGGCGGCAACATTATCGATATTCTGCAATAGGGCCCGTCCCAATCTGTAACTTTTTTCTCCATGGTGAGACGGCGTGGAAAAATTTGCCATGGTGTACAAATATATTGAATTTTGCTGTGCCAAACGCAAAATATAATATTGACAGTTGAAAACCCAAACAAACGCTCGTGCGAAAGCCTTATTTTTGTGTGTTGCTGAAATTGTCAAAATTTACATCTATTTTATAACTCGCAAGTAACGTACTTTTTTTGTAGTTTTTATCAGCTTCCATTTTGATTTTCACTCTTTATTACCACCAGCAAGCTGTCAAATTTTACCTAGCCCCACGAGCGAGGTAAAATTCCGACGTTCGTATTCACCACGAGAATTGAAAAATTTTTATTCTGATCCGTCAAAATATCCTCTTTTCTATCAATTGGCACGGCCATAATAGCAAAAGTTGAACTCTTTTCCAATTAAACACTTGCTATTATGTACTTGGATGCAAAAAATAGCCTTATTTCTAAATTTTATTTTTTGACGGTTACGTCCGGCAAAAACACGTTTTTGAAGCCATCTCACAAATGCTGATATCGAGACATAAAAAGCCGACACAATTGTTGCCCTGATATTACGCATATCTAGCAACGAAAATGATAGTTGGACGGCAATAAACATTATCCAGCGAAGACGGCCAGTCAAGAAGGAAAGCTGTTGAATTGCTGCTCTTCAACCGGTTCGGATCTGAATAAATCATTTTTCATCATTTTTTGAGAAAAGTTTTAAATAGTGAAAATTTGGAAAAACAATTAAATAAATGAAAACCCGGACTGTAAAGTGATTTGTGCGTGCATGTGTATTTTGCGGATTAAACGCGGTAAAAGTTTAAGTAACAAGTGTAGGAGCATAAATTAATCAAAAGGAAAACCCCAGGTGAGTAGAAATAAAGGCTATGGCACTAGTTAAGGAAAATTGGCGGTCCTGAGTGCACTTTCCTTCGAATTGCGCACGTGCCCCAAGTAAATTCTTGTCCTTATGGTTTTAATTTACAAATTAGGAATAACTTTTAACTCATCCATTTGTGCTGCTCGTGGCAAAAGCCAAGACGTTAAGTTGGGGCAACATTTCCCGACACCTAATGGTGAGGTTGGAGGATGGTTCCGTGCGCAGAAGTGGAAAACTTTTGACTGCC
>NW_023458659.1:24274-28520 GCF_013731165.1 Rhagoletis pomonella
TCGCTTCTGGCCACTCCCAGGTGAATGGCAGTCAAAAGTTTTCCACTGCTATCAGACAACGTAAAAATAAACGTTGGGAAATAACTCTTATCGGCAACGTAAAAAATAAACGTTGGGCAGTAACTGTTATGAGGCAACGCAAAAACTAAACGTTGGGAAATAACTCTTATCGGCAACGGAAAAAATATTTCTCATCTAATAACTGTTATGGAACAACGTTTTTGCGATAAAACTTATAACTGTTATGTCCCTGGTTCTGATTACATTTCTCTTAAATTACTGGACTCTTATATTAACTCAGGAAATTTTTTACTCTTCACTTATTTCTTGCTAAATATGTCCTATTTTTTTTTGTCTGATACCCATATTGATATACATGAGTCGTTTGAAGAGAAATTTATTCATTTATTGATAAAATATGCTCAAATTGGCGACCTTCTACTCTAATACAAGCTCGGCACCTTTTAAGAAAAGACGCTTTTAGAGATCTTAAACTCAATTGGGCTATCTCAGCAGCAGCTCCATTTATTTGTTCCCGCAAATGCTCTTCGTTTTGAATTGTTTTTGAATAAATTTTGTCCTTAAGACAGCCCCAGTAGAAAAAATCTAATGGATTCAGGTCTGGCGATTTAGCGGGCCACGTGATTGGCCCGTATCGTCCAATCCATCGGCGAGGATAAGTTTCGTCTAAATGAGCTCTTACTTCACGCCCGTAGTGAGCAGGGCACCCGTCATTTTGCAGCCATAGTCTTCGCCGCAGGTTTAAGGGTACATCTTCCAAAAGAGTTGGAAGCCGTTCCTGAAGGAACTCTAAATAACTGTGAGAGTTGAGCGTTGGCGGCAGTTCCACAGGTCCCAATATCTGACAATTAAAAATACCGCACCATAAATTTATTTTGTACCGGTACTGCGAACGATCTTCTCTCATTTCGTGAGGATTGTATATCTGCCAACTGTGAAGGTTATGTAAATTAAAATAACCATCACGTTTGCATGATGATTCATCGCTCCAAATTATTTTATTAAAAAAGTTGGGGTCTGATTCATGCATTCGCAACATTTCACGGCAAAATCTAACCCTCGACAGGTAATCTCTTTCCTGTAGAGCCTGAACACGTTGAATGTGGTAGGGATGAAATCGATGGTCTTTTAAAGCTTTGTGAACTGTAGTTTTTGGTATTCCCGTCCGTCTTTCCATCATTCTCACTGAAGTCGATGGAGCTAGTTCCACTTCCTCTAACACAGCTTCAACATCTACCGTTGCAGGACGTCCTGTTTCGCCGCCACGCCTTCCAGGTATGCGACCTTAGAAAAGTGAAAAATTATAGTTAACAAGCAAGCAAACAAGAAAGGTGTAAAAATCACTTACCTTCATATATTTCTCTATGGGTCCGGGCGAATACTTCTCGACCCGGATGTCGACGATTGGGGTATCGCTCTGCATAAAGTCTTTGAGCAGCTCTGGCATTACAGCAAGCTTCACCGTAAATTAGGTGAATATCCGCATATTCATGCGACGTATACTGCGTGTTCTCTGTCATAGTATTAATAACACAATGTTCGAAGGGTCCAATTTCACAAAATCCACTTTCACTAATTCCGGTAAGTAACATAAAATAATGTCAGGAGCAGGTAATAATGTACCTTTGTACTATTTAGCATGTCATTTGACGGTAACAAGAGCAAATTCAATTTAAATTTATTAAATACATTCTAGCGTGTCTCAGTCCTTTACCCACAAAAGCGGCTATAACTTTTTTTTTTTCTATTCAAAACAGTAAGTGTGGCACCTTTCTGAAATCTTTATTAAAAGAGCAATTTTTTTATGTAATGTAAAGTTATAGCTCAGTACATTTTTTTTTCACCCGAGATAGTCAAAGTTGGGGAAGAAAATATCAAAAAGTTAAAAATCCAGAAATAGTCCTAATTTTATGATGGTTCCTTAATTTATTTTAACTACATTGCATTTGAGTATGGAGAGGCAACTTTCTGGAAGTATTTTACATACAAAATTTACTAAGTATTGCCCGGTTTGTAGTTGCAGTTAAAGAAAACACATGAAAAGGCACGATTTTTTTTAAATTCGAAAAAATGTAAATATTTCAAAAACGGTGACACTTTTACCTGAAAATTTTTTGTTTATCAGTGAGCTCACCCCCCCACCTACCTTGCCCTAAAGTTTGGCACGTTACTTCTGGGACACCCTGTATATTTCAGTTACCTTTTTCCCTTAATTAAAGTGAATTTGATTATTTAAACATGTGGAAAAACTTCAACGTGTGGTTTAGAAAAAAAATATTTCAAGACCATTTAAATTGATACCCATATTGTAATATCTAATTCATTGAACTTATTAAATAATTTTAATAAAATTTGTAACAGGTGGCAACCCGTTTCAAAATAATAAAACTTGGTTACACATCCTCGGCCAAGCCCTGTTATTTGACACCTCACTTTTGAAAATAGGAAGAACTATATGTACATACCTACATATGTAAATGCCACAAGAACCCAATTTTTCAACTTCAAACTGCATTTGCAGTGAATGTATGAAAGTTATCTAAAAACAAATTACATTTTTGAGTTGAGCGTCCTCAATTTTATTAAGAAGCGAATTTTCATTTAAACCCGTTCATAATTCTATTTTTGCCCACATTTTATATGGAAGATAGGCGCTGTGCGTCTTGTCAACGAAGCAATGGCTATCACACCGGAGGAATGAACAGGAGGAATGGATGGAGAAGTTGATCCGCAAGTGGAAGCGCTAAATTTCTAGAGGACTAGGAAACCGGACTACTCAGGAATACAGTGCTGGAACTATGACAAGATAGGACACACTGCGAGGAAGCGATTCGGAACGTGTTTTGCTTCAAGCGTGGGCAGAAGGGGGTGGTCACTCCAAGATGCCCCCGAGATCATCGACGACAGGGAAACCGGAGCCCGAGCGAGAAGGCAATCGGGGATTCCCGTTCGGCACTCTAGCCCCCGACGCAGCAGCCTCCTGTACTAAACCAAAAAGTAGCGCCATTACAGCCACAGCAATTCGTTTGCATGGAGATGTCAAAAATTCGGAGAGTAGTACCAGTTCCTCAAGAGTTTCGCCACGGGTCATCATAACCTTCCCAGATAGTTCCAATAGTTCCGATTCCGAGTGCAAATTTTGACCTACAACCAATCGTCTGCAGGTTCGAATTCTTAGAGCTTCGTGTAGGGACGTCCCAGTTAGTTTAGATTAAAGAGAACAGGGTTATGAACAGATAAGGGCGGATGTTTTCGGAGAGTAACCCAAACTTGCGGTTTCTGAAAGCATTCTGAAGCGTAGGAGCAGCTATTCTAGCCGAGTAAATATACGAAAACTTCAGCAAAGCTGAAAAATTCTTATTACGCCAGACAAAAAACCGCTAGCAAGGATTAAAATACACGATGGTTTCGTAGTTGGTTTATTGGATTCCGGAGCAAACATTTCCATTCTTGGAAATGGGTGTCAAGAATTCCTACAAGGAAATAATTTAAAATATCATAATTTGCACGCATTTGTTTACACCACTCGCGGAAATCAGCAGTAGATACTCGGTTCGATATCTTTACCGTTTACTTATAAAAAACATTACGAGGACTATCCATTTTTATTTCGTACCGTCGCTAATCCAAGAGGCATACCTGGGAGTTGATTTCTGGAAGGCATTTGCGTTAGCACCCGATGTATTTCCAAACGTTTCGTGTTTAGGCTTTCCAATTCGAGATGAGCCAAACTTCCATCAGCTCACACCAGATCAAAAGATAGCATTGCAAGAAGTTGTTCAGGAGTTTCCATCGTTCGAAAAGCAAGGACTAGGTCAAACCTGTTTAGTGACTCAGCATATATACACGGGTAATGCATTGCTAATTAAAAGTAACCACTTTCCTTTTTCATCAACGAGGCAGGCGGAAGCCTGCCAGTGTGCTCAAGATGGGGGTGATTGGGGAATCGAATTCACCGTGGTTCTAGTCCGGAAACCAGGCAAGGTCAGGTTGTGCATTGATTCAAGGAAGGTGAACGCGGTCACAAAGAAGTACTTGTATCCGTCGTCCCATATTAATGGGCTGTTGAGCAGGTTAAAGGATACATGTTTTATAAGTGGTATAGATTTGAAGGATGCTTTCTTTCAAATCAAATTAACGGAATCGTCTAAGGAAAAGACGGCATTTGCGGTTCCTGGTGGAAATCAGCGGAAAATACTCGGCTCGATATCTTTACCGGTCACTT
>NW_023458659.1:28620-50946 GCF_013731165.1 Rhagoletis pomonella
ATCGCTTAGGCGGTTACAGCGCCAATTAAGAAGAAGAAGAATGGTGAGGTTAGAATACTTTGTTGGGAGAATAGCTGCGGTTTTTAAGTGACCAATTGTTCCCGTGTCTCTGAAAATTAGTTCAGCGTAAGTGATCTTATTACTTTCCCATTTCAGGAACCATTTTTCTTCTTTTTTCAACGCATGTGTTTATACCTAGATGCAGTACCCATGCCGAGCGAAGTCTCGGTGCCTGAAACCCGGAATTTCAGAAAAATTTGGAAGAAGAAGAGATTTTCCATTGCGAAATTTTCGCAACAAATTGTTAAAGTTAAGTCCTTATACATATAAAGTTAAAAGGAATTATTAAAATGTTTTTTTCTATCATTTAATTTGATGTGGAAGTGAATATGAAGTAGGAATTCGTTGAAGGTAATTTTGAAGTAATTCTGGTGCACCTTGGCGGGTTACATCATTAGCTTGCTGGAAAATTCAAGCTGATTGCCACCTCAACCTTGTTACATGTGCGTTGGTTAAAACCGAAATCAGGAATTAGTCGATTCACATCCATGCTTCAAGAGGGCTCTATGAAATTGGGACTAAAAATAATTTAATTTAAATATTTAAATGTAATGTATTTGTCACCCAAGCAACATTCAACGATCCGAAGGCAAAGCTCAGTAAGTAGCGAACGGCGTCACAGGCAGTACGACGTTATTCCAGACCACGGGTCAAGTTCAGCGTTTTCTAGTAGCGGCGCTCTCGAGGAAAATCTCATGGAAGCGACACCGGCAAATAGTGCGCACCATGGCCGGGGAGTTGATGGGCCAAAGACGCTGTATAGCTGCTATTTCCAATACCGCTCCCTAGCGCTGCGTAACCACGTAGCAAGTGGTTTCCGATTAGCCGCTTTAGCATCGGAACTGCGCATCAAACACCACGGCACCACAGTATAGAGCCAAAACCTCCGCAATATCGCATTCAAAACCTACACACACTACGGCCACCGAGCTACTGCAACGCGCCGCTGCCACATTACGGCTGTACACCTTTTGACGCCACTTCAGCTAAGCTACATCGCAGCCTCAGACTACTACGCCCACCGAGCCACTGCAATACGCCGCTGTCGCATTTCGGATGTGCACCTTTTTACTCCACTTCAGTCAAGCTACATCGTAGTCGTACGCAACCGCACAGAGCAACAACAACAATGGTCGGCTGTAACAACAGCCGCAGCGCCTTACAATCGCCAAGCAACAACAACAACGGGCGGCAACCACAACAGCCCCGACCCTAGAGAGGCCACATCGCGTTCATACGCAACCGCACAGATCAACAACAATGGCCGGCTGTAACAACAGTGCCTTACAACGGCCAAGCAACAACAACAACGGGCGGCAACCCCAAAAACCCCGAACCCAGGGTGGTCATATCACGGTCATACGCAACCGCACACAGCAACAACTATAAAATTATAGTTAAACAAGTAAGAAAGTCTAAGTTCGGGCGGAGCCGAACATTAAATACCCGGCGCAAGTATTAAATATATGTTTTTCACCTTTCCGTAAGCTACCGCTACATGTTAAGCCGGGGTGTATCAATTTTGAGTAAGTTAGCGTCCTTTAATTTCGAAATATTGAAATTTCAAGCATTTCTGAAATTTATTGTTATATGAAAAGCGGGCGTAATTTTAGGCCGATTTCAATAATTTTCAACACTTTGCTTTTATGTAGCAAGCACAATAACCATACCGAGTTTGGGACAAATTGGGAGAACGGTTACCGAGATACATATATGTGATCATAAGAGTGGGCGGTGCCACGCCCATTTTGAAAAATTTTCTCATAAACCTATTTCTTCGTAAAGAATTGTTGCAAGCGTCAATTTTGAATAAATTAGCTTTAATTTTTACTGATTTATCGAAGATTTTGTATTTCTCTAAATTACCGTTATATGAGATGTGGGCGTGGTCATTGTCTGATTTTAAAAATTTTCGGCCATTTGGTATGCTGTACCAGGGCCAACAACTGTGCCAAGTTTGGAATAAATTGATGCAGCGGTTACCACATGTAATACACATGTAACCATAAGTGGGCGTGGCTACGTCAATTTTTCAAAAACTTATAATATTCGTATTTCTCGTCTAAAAATTATTATAAATATCAATTTTGAGTGAATAATCTTCAGTAGTTACTAAAATATCGCAGTTTTAGTATTTCTGAAAATTACCGTTATATGGGAGGTAGGCGTGGTTATTGTCCGATTTTGCCCATTTTCAATACAATCCGTCCTACGCCCGAAAGAAGTTCACGTACCAAGTTTCGTTAAGATATCTTAATTTTTCTCAAGTTATCGTGTGCACAGACGGACGGGCGGACGGACAGACATTCACCGCTTAATCGATTTCTCTTTTCATCCTGATCATTTATGTATACATTTGTCTATATCTATCTCGATTTGTTTTGCCTGTTACAAACAACCGTTATATTAACAAAGTTATAATACCCTTGTGCACAAGTGCGCTCAGGTATAAAAACTAAAAACACGCTTTTATTACAACAATAACGAAAAAGAAAAATATTTTATAGATATAGCGATTCCGTTTAAGAAGAATAGGAAGTTCCCTGACTTTATTTAATTTAACTTTTTTAAATTAGCTAAAAATAGGATTAAAGTGATGGCCCGTAGTCATAGTCAAAATAAAGTCCACTGTAAAGTTAGTTCCAGCATATTGACATAATTTTCAATGCTATATCTGTAAAAAATTGCAACAAACTTTACAGTGGACTTTATTTTGACTATGACTACGGGCCAATCAGCCTGAGCTAAGTTTGAAGTTTCAAGTCTGTAGCTCATCGGGGAGTTTGTTAAATATTGACTGCAAAGTTCCAGGACATACAAAGATACGTACATACATACAAGTGAAGTTAAATAAAAGCTTGTAAAAACGGTCGGCTGTAACAACAGCCAAAGCGCCTTGCAACCGCACGGTGCAACAAAAACAACTGGCGGCAACCACAACACTCCGACCACAACAACAAAAACGGCTGCCCCAGTAGCAGCGCAATACCAGCAACGATCAGAACAACAATAGCAGTGCCCCACCAAGGTCTGCTGCAACACAAGGGTGAGTCCTTCGGTCCTGTACACATCAAGGCACATCAAACAGGTAGTAGCAACAGGGTTGCAGTTTTGATTTTTTTCTATTTCGTGAAAATTTTGAACTGTCCTACTTTGCTACATTCATATACACATTCACACACACATACATTAGAATCCTTTTCCGTGCTTTTGATTGGTCCTTTCTGTTTAGACATTCTAGGTTTCTCAAGCAACAACAAAATACATGCCAGGGTTGCGTTTGCTCTACTGCTATTACCTATAATATTTATTTAAGACCTAATATATTTTATGGATTTATCTGTTCGGAATACGTTTATACTGAATGGTTATAAGTGCATCTAATTACCTGAGTAAGCAATTAGTGTTTAGGAGGGTTGTGTTATCTCACGCCCCAGTAATAATTGCTGTGGTTCTCGATGTTAGGAGGTTTGTTGACACCTTAATATATAATAAATAATATAAAAAAAACTTTTTAATATACAACGCTTTTATAAATGGACTAAAAAGTAGAAAATAATATTTCTCAGTCCCATAGAATTTGTTTTGATAACTTTTGATTTTGAAATTTTAGCAAAAGTCATTATAAACAATCTATGAAATTGAAAATGAAAAACGTGGAGCGCATGCAATACAAAGCATTCGATTTAATTGACAATAGTCAAACTACATAACGTAGACCTAAAATTTCTACAGCGAAAGTAGAACTTTGAAATCGATTTTAAGCGGTCGTTATTCATATACCCACATACACACATACATATATTACTTTTCATATCAATTCAAGTGTATTACATGCGCCCCACGCTTTTCATTTTCATATTTCATACCGCTAGGTGCAGGGGACGTGGCACCTCCCATACAAACCGAATTTTTCAAATTGCATATCTCTGGAAGTGTGCATGGTAGACTACTCGAATATGGTATGGAGATATATGAAAACAATTGCATACTCATGGAGAGAAATTGCGGTTATTGGAAAAACATACATACAAACCGAATTTTTCATACTGCATATCCCGGGAAATTTTCATGGAGGAGGTCTCGAACATGGTATGGAGATAAATTGTGATTATCGGAAAACGAGGCGTGGCACGTCTCATACACATCGAATTTTTCATACTGCATATCTCCGGATGTGTTCATGGAAGAGTACTGGAACTTGGTATGTACAAGATATATAAAATTAGTCTCGTGGTCATGAAGAAAAGGCTATTGGAAAAAGGGGCGTGGCACCTCCCATGCTAGATTACTCGAAAATGGTATGGATATATGAGAAATCAATCCCATACTCTTAGAAAAAATTGGGGTTATTTGAAAAGGGGATGGATCGCCTTTCAAACGCACTGAAACTATTACGTATCTTTGTATGCATGTTTGCATGTTGCATGTTGCATGTTTGCAAGTATGCATGTTGTATTAGGGTGGCTCTTATTTGTCAAGTATAATTTTTTGTTTGTGCTACCCCTCCATTTAGTTCCTTTATAAAAAAAAATTAGCTGAGCGAAATTTTAAGTTAATCCGATAAGTGTAAAGTGTGCCCCTCGGCCCTCAAAATGCGAAATTCGCTTTTGTATTACTATTTTCAAATAACGGCGGTAATTCACATGTTCATGGCTATTCCCTTTTCTTTTTCAAGAGTAAATTGCAATTTTCTTGAGAAATAAATTTTATATTGACCTTTGCAAAAAAAATATCAGTCGCCCATATCATTTGAAGTGAACAACGTGGCACAATGTCACCACCTATACTACGAGAGAAAGTTTATTTGCTCGGGCATTACTCGAATTAAATTGTTGGAAACAAACTTCCATCGGTGAAACAAGCGTTAAAGGTTTTCTTTTTCAATTTGCGGGAGTGTAAGTTAACCATAAGGGGAAGTGCCTCACTAGTTGTGCGGGAAGTGATGATATATTGGGAAAAAGCACGAATTCCGACGCAAGATTTAAGGAACTGTATACCAAAGTTGGAAGCTCTGTATCAACAATGGAGGCAACTTCAAAAACATGATGGTAGATCGTCGGATGTTCATAAGAAAAAAGAAGCAGATTTCGTAGACAAACTTGAGGATCTTTTTGACATAGCGCACGCCAATGCTTTGAGTATCATTACGATTGAAGAAGACAAGCAGTTCTTAATTAATCAGCGGTTGAGAGGGCGGCCAGGGTTAATGTATGGAATTGATTACCAGCTAATTGCGAAAGAGGGACGACTTTCTGAACGAAAAATACGAGAGGTGAAGAAGAAGGAGCGAAGCGATCATGAAATGCAACAACTGAGTAAGTATCTAAGTATTTATATGTATGTATGTTGATATTATTAATGGTTTTCATGTTTTTTAGCTCAACCTGCTATACTCATGACGTCGAGTTCAAGCAGTAGTGAAGATCTAGACTTGTGTGATTTGGAGCAGGTTCCACGAGTCTCAAACGATGTATCACCACCAGCAAAAAAGAAAAGAGGGCGCCAAACAATAATTACACCAAAGCTTGCGGCTGCCTTGGATAAGTGCAAGATCAGTGACAGGAATGCGGTTCATATCCTGATAGCTCCTATAGAAGCGCTTGGTCACGATGTTGATAATTTCGCAGTCAACAGGTCCTCGATTCACAATTTTCGAGAGAAACTCCGCGAACAAAAGGCTACCGAAATCAAAAAAATTTTCAAGGATAGAAAACTGAACGCTGTTACCTTGCATTGGGATGGTAAATTACTTCCAGCATTAACGGGTAAGGAGAAAGTAGATCGACTTCCTGTGATTCTCTCAAATTGTGGTACTGATCAACTTCTTGGTGTACCTGCATTGCAATCGGGGAGTGGTAAAGAACAGGCAACATCTGTTTGTGAAACGCTTGCGGAATGGGGCCTTCAGGATTACGTGAAAGCATTAGTTTTTGACACAACAGCATCAAATACTGGCAGTTTTAAAGGTGCGTGTGTTTTGATCGAAAGCTTTCTAGAAAAAGACCTTTTGTATTTACCCTGTCGGCATCACATTTACGAAATCATGTTAAAAACCGTTTTCGAGGAAAAGATGGGGAAAACTACAGGTCCAACTGTACCAATCTTAAAAAAGTTCCAAAATGCTTTGAATGGAATTAATGTTAATAATTTTAAGCCCGGAGTCGAGCATGCAAAGGTCAAGAAACATTTGGAGACGGTCGACGTATCCCGAGTTCTTGATTTTGTACGAGACGCTTTGCAAAAACAACATCCCAGAGAGGATTATAGAGAATTTTTAGAACTGACTTCTATTTTTCTTGGCAAAACACCATCCCGTGGAGTGTCCTTCCGTGCCCCAGGGGCTACCCATCATGCAAGGTGGATGGCAAAGGCGATTTATTGCTTGAAAATATTCATGTTTCGCGATGAATTTAAATTATCACCGCATGAAGAAAATGCTATTTGTGATATTTGCATTTTCCTAACCAGTATATATGTAGAAGCGTGGGTTTGTGCTCCTTCTGCAGCCAAAGCACCATATTTGGATTTCACTGTTCTTTCACAACTTTATAAATATCAGGTTGTTGATCGTGAAATCTCTCGTGTGGCTTTACAAAAACTTAAAAATCATTTGTGGTATCTATCCCCTGAATTCATCGCCTTGGCGTTCTTTGACTCTAATTTGCCATCGGAATTAAAAATGAAAATGGTCAAAGCATTAAATCGTGAAACAGATGAATTAGAAGAAAATGTTAAAAGGATTAAAGTGGAAATAAATCAAATCCCAGAAATAATAAACAATGGAATCGAACAATTTGTTTCGAATAAAACAAGGAAATTTTTCACTAGATTCGATTTAAGTGACGAGTTCCTTAATACAGATCCTTCGCAGTGGCATAAGAATGAAGATTTCGTCAAAGCTCTAAGCCTGGTTGAGAAATTGAAGGTTGTGAACGATCCGGCGGAGAGAGGCGTGAAACTAATGGAGGACTACAATAACTTATTTACAAAAAACGAGCAACAGAAGCAGTATGTGCTTCAGGTTGTAAGTGAGTACCGACAAAAATTTCCAGATAGCAGAAAACAAACTTTATCGAAAAATAAAGAGTTCTAAGTTATCATGACATTTTCTTTGTGAATTATTAACTCATATTTATTTCAAACTTCTTTGCCATTATTCTGTAAACTGAATTGAATTGAAGTAATAAATAGTCTTATAGAATTATATAAACTAAATACAATATGGATATTAATTAATTGATTGTTTATTATAGTTTATTAATTAAATACAATTTATATATAGTTTAATATAATTAACCAGACATTTTTTTTTACTAATTACTCTATAAAAATTTTCGGAAAAATAAAATACTTGAATTAGCTTTGTATATGATTTTTGGTGTGTTTTGCAATTTTAAGGGCCTAAGGGCACACCTTACCCTTATCCAATTGACACCAAATTCCACAGAGTTCTTTTTTTTATAGAATGGAACCAAACTAAAGCCTTCGAAAAATTATAAAAAAAATTAAAAAGTTGTATATAACAGCCACCCTAATGTTGTATGCTTGGTTATTTAACACGGCAATGGAAATATGCCTTCTGACAACAACCAATCCGTAATATTAGAAGATAAATGCATCACTGAAAATCATGAACGTGAACTGTTGGTGAAAATGTTGGACTAAAATATTTCAATACAAACAATTTATTTTGGGCGGGACGAATTTTCCGGGTCTGCTAGTAGATATATATGCTGTTTAGACATTACAGTCTAACCTAGCTGGCGGTGCCAGTGGTTTTTTTAAGATAAAAATAATAGTATTGTTAAAACTCAATTAAAGAACTATTTGCGCATACAGGCAATATACCAACATACTTACCTAACATAGGACTACACTTGTGATTTGAAATTCGATATAACTAAAATTATAGTGAAGTGGTAGTACATTATATAAGGATATTTAAAGGATGCCCATAGGCATTGCTATAAAAATTTTGGTGAATGTAAATGAGGAAATTTTGAAAATATAAAAACGAAACATTCGAAATTAGATCAAGAATGGAAATAAATAAATAACATAACATCAAAATCTAGGATAAAACCAAAGTGAATAAATTTATTTGCAAGAAAGCGAATTTAAATAAAATTCGAATGATATAAATGTATAATATAGCAACATAAATTTCGAATAAATAAATAAACACAAGTTTTAATATAAGAGTAAAAATTTGTGAAGTAGGCCAAGGTCGAGCTTTTTTGTGTAATTATCGGTTTGCGCTTCACACGATAAAAGAAAAATGCATGTTTCACAATGTTCCGAAATTCGAATTATTTTGCAAGTTATAGCTATTAACATTTTTCGAAATTGTTTAGATTTTAACTGTTTTCTCGCGATTGGTAATACCGATTCTGCTCATATTTTAAATAGTTGAGAATGAGGGTGTTTTCTTCCCATTTTTATTTTTTATTTGGCCATACATTTTTTTATATAAAAGTTATTTATTTTTTTTAATATTACTGAAATCTCAATGGTCAAGAATAAAAATGGGAATAAAACACCATAATTCTCAACTTTTTAAAATATGAACAGAATCGGTATTACCAATCGCGAGAAAACAATTAAAATCTAAACAATTTCGAAAAATGTTAGTAGTTATAACTTCCACAATAATTCGAATTTCGGACAATTGTGAATTTTGTATTTTGCTTTTATCGCTGTAAAGCATAAACAGATAATTGCACAAAAAAAGCTCGACCTTCAAAAAAGTGTTGGCCCACTTCACAAATTTGTACGCATAATTTTTACTTATAAAAGTAAAACAAAATAAAATAAGAATTAATGGAAGTTTAAACAAAATAATTTGAAATAAATAACGACTTATAAATCCTATAATAAAAAAATTGCTACAATTTCATAAAATAAAATAAAAATAAATAAATATTTATATAGGATTAGGATAATATAGCAAAAAAAACAATTACATTTAGCTACAAAACAAAATAAAGAAACAAATAATATTTTAATAATAAATTTTTCAATATATCCGTACACTAGGGATTAGTCTTACCTTGATACTCATACTTACCCCGATTGGAATACTTAGCTGATCCCACTTGTTTCTCCAAAATAAACTTACCGGAATTACCTTAATTGTACACATTATTTAGTCGCCTACTTATATTTACCATAGGATTAACCCACATAA
This sequence comes from Rhagoletis pomonella, assembly GCF_013731165.1. Lineage (NCBI taxonomy): Eukaryota > Metazoa > Arthropoda > Insecta > Diptera > Tephritidae > Rhagoletis > Rhagoletis pomonella. The sequence continues at coordinate 37,871 of NW_023458659.1, forward strand.
TCACTTACCTTAGACTTATGAAAACACTTACCTTAGTTTTTATTATCTTAGAGTTATGAACCCGATTTGGATGACAGGGTTAAGAACTTTTAGCTTCTAGGGAGTAGATGTAAGAAATGAATTTTTGTCAATAAATTTATAATTAGAATGGGAATGTTGACACTTTCATTTATTTAGGAAGGCATGTAGGACTTTTAATGATGGGGCTATCGATACTAGGGTGCGCTGATAGCTACGGTTGAGGGGGGGTCACCACCAAGAACCACAATACTAGCGGTGGTGCCTTATATTTGGCCTTATTTTTAGTTTTATTTCAACTATTTAATTTTAACATTTATTTTTCTGATATTGCTTTTTTTATTTTTGTTGTGTGTCCGTCCGTCGAAGTGAACAGCGGCGAAGGCAAGAACCCAGCTCAGCCGACACGACTATCCACAGTGCTCCCCATTGTGTCATGCCGACTGCATTCACTGCTGCTCCCACAGTATGCGTACCATAACAGATTGCGCCCAACGGGGTAGCCTGAAGTCTGGTCAGGTTGACTGGTCCTGACCGGCACCTGAGGCTTCACCATCCCGCAAGTCCCAGAGGGGCTGTCCCTTGCTGCGTTGCGGCAGGATGAGTGGAGCCGATTGTGCTGGTTTGGGTTAGTCTTCTTGGTCAGTAACTGAAGGCTTCTACGAGACTTCACATCACGCCTTCCGGAGTTTTGTATTCACCCGGTGAGGCAGTGCTAAACGCACTTAGTTTTTTTGTACTTTGACTTTTTTTTCTCCGCTTTTATCCAGTGGTCCGATATGTCGGCATGGGAATTGAGCCTTAGTTTGAATAGTTTTTTTTTGCGGAATATTTTTTTTTGTTTTTTTTTTGCAACTTGTGTTTTTTTTTTGACAAAAAAATTGATAATAAATTTTCTTTTGGACCCACTCCTTAGGTCTGCGCTGGGGCTCCTGAGCGCCTTCGTATTGCAATGAAGTGGCTGGGACTCCAACCCGGCACTGACTATCGGGGTCTCAGTCACCCCACATGTCTCAGGGGAGCATGTGATAACTGCCCCTTGTACGAGAAGTCCGGTACACCCTTCAAGTCTGAAGGGGCATTCCAATATGTCGGATTTTCATTGCGGTTGGGTGTGCTGGACCAAATAGAGACAAGGGTTTTGTGTTTGTTTTGTACCTTTTTTTTTTCTTGCAGACCAGTGCCTTCCTGGTGTTAGGGGGGTCAGCATTCCCACTGAATTTTAATAAATACGTCACCGATAACCAGTTATAACCAACCGATCTTCTAAATACACGTATATGACCACGTATATTTAACTAACCAATTTTACATGCGTATTTACTAACGCTCTGATTTGATTATCTTTTTTTTACATTCGGTGCGTGTATTCATATTCAATACCCGGACTGAATTCAAGTTGATATTTTCGATTTCTTTTGTTGTCGCGATCGGTCACGCCACTTAGCTAAATCTCGTAATTTTTTTATTTGATTTGAAAACTTTCACAGACGTTCTTTTGGCTTAGACTGTTAGCAGCAAGCTTTAATTAACAAACAATTTCTCGGATTTCCCATTTCGTTTGATCTCTGGGGATCCAATCCTTAAGCACCTCTTGTAGACTTTTAATTTGGACTTGTCTTGACCTTAAGCGTCAAATTTTTTTGAATTTCCATTTGTAGTCGTATCGTTTTGAACACTCGCGTGATGGAACAGCAGCAAATGCTTACGCGCAGCGGCTCAATGAGAGGTAGCGGCGTTAAGTCAAGAGGGGCCGGGAGAAATAACACTCCCGAAATGCCAACAAATAATTATCCGGTGATGCATTCACCCATTGCTGACCATTCTGGAGAATTTCCGCCTCCAATTCCTCTGGCCAACCCCGCTCCAGGAGTGAAAGTTGATAGCCGTCAAGGCTCGAACTTACTTGACACCTCACCGGCTGGGACTTCGGTCCATAATATATCCGCTACCTCCATGACTATACTTTCGGGAAGACAAGACAATGATAGACGTCCTAATGTCGGAGCAAGCACTTGCAGGAGATTCGTGGGTGAGGGTGTTTCATCAGTTATTACGAACTTCGCAAAAAAAAATGAGAGCTGAAGTGAGAACAATGCGAGCAAATATGAGCGCATTAAGTGCAGTAGTAACTGCATCTCAAACCGCACCCTATGCCCCTCGGGACTTTGCTTCTATCGGACGCAACCCGACATAAGCCACTTTGAACAACCGACAAAATATCACCACCAATATTGTCATTAAGCCACAGGATTAGAAGGTACCCTATGACGGCCCTTGAACGCTAGGCTGAAAGAGCCGATGTCGGAGAACCTGTTGATGGACATATTAAGTTGATGCTTTTCAATGCTGGTGCGCAAACCCTACACTGAGGGAAAAATGGCAGCCTAAAAATAAAGACAAACTAACTCGATTTAAGTATATGGAGTCTAAATACTTCATTCTTGAAATAAGAATTTCGTACTCAAATCAAATATGATGCTTCTTTATTATGAGTACGAGTATTTTGTTTTAAGAAACATTATAAAGAAAAAGGTTGGGTTAGTTATCACAACCTTTCATACTTCGACTTAGAAAGTTAGACGTATGCATATGAAAAATATTTTCACAAAAGACGCGTGAACAAATTAGAAGCTTGGTACCGAACTGTTCAGGACGTCAGTGGGCAAAATCGAAATTTTCGTTGTCTGCAATGTGAAAGTGTTTGGTATTTTCATAAAGGTAATTTATTCACTATAAAGAATTAAGCATACATTTTCCTATTAAAGAAATTATATGCCGCCAGGAAGCCACTAAATTCGAAAAATTTTATAAATGTCAAAAATACATTACTTGAAATAAAATATTGGTTTGACGTTTCTTATTTCCATATAAACAGTAGAGAACTACAGCAATGAAAATTTTAAGAAGAAATAAGAACCTGCTAATTTTTTGTACCTTTTGAAGTAATGCGATTTTTGCTAATGCATAAAATCACTTCTTAATTTTTTGTCGGTGCCATCAGATCTGCACGATTCGTTCCATTTTCAAAAATGAAGTATTAGATTAAAATGCTTGACCTGTGGACAATAGAGTTGCCACCTGTTAAAAAATTAAATTAAAATTAAATTAAATTTTTTTATTAAATTAAATAAATTATTAAGAAATGGGTATAAATCGAAATGTTTATGAAAAGGCAAAAAAAGTTTTCCTAGAGGTCGCGCTGGTCGGTTTTTATAAAAACGCTGATGTTATCAATTTTTTTATTTTCTTGACAGGTTAAAATGAAGCTAAAAATGTGGTTTTTACATATAATTACTCGGGTATTATGGGGTAACATTCCCTTAATTACACACCCGACTTGGACAATTAGAATGGGCCTAGTTCCCGAAAATATGCTCCCGAAAAGTCACTAGTAAAATTAAAACGTTGATACTGAACGATTTACGAATTGTCATGGATTGGAACTTTTTACCAGGGGGTTTCTTGGGTTGCTTATTAGGAATCTGAAGTCAGTGTTTCGAAATTCAAAATGGCGGATCCAAAATGGCGGTCCACTTTTTTAAAAATGATTGGATTTGTTCGAAACACGGAACTCGAGAATTTTCGTGGTCGCCGATTAATAATCTGAGGTCATTTTTTTTTTTCAAAATGGCGGAACCAATATGGCGATCAAATTTAAAAACAAACACTAAAATTAAAACGTTGATACTGAGCGTTTTAAACAATGTCAAGGGCTAAAACACGTTTCCAGTGGGTTTCTGGGGTTGCTGATTACGAATCTGATGACAGATTTTCAAAATTCAAAATGGCGGTTAAGAGTTTCAAATAAATCCAATCATGTTTTTAAAATTGGTCGCCATTTTGGATAAACCATTATGAATTTTGAAAATCTGACAACAGATCCGTAATAAGCAACCCCAGAAACCCACTCGAAACGTGTTTTAACCCTTGACAATGTTTAAAACGTTCAGTATCAACGTTTTAATTTTAGTACTTTTTTTAATTTGATCGCCATATTGGATCTGCCATTTTGAATTTAAAAAAATTGACTTCAGATTCGTAATCGGCGACCGCAAAAACTCTCGAGTGCCGGGTTTCGAATAAATCCAATCATTTTTTTAAATGGCCGCCATTTTGGATCCACCATTTAGAATTTCGAAAAACTGACTTCAGATTCCTTATAAGCAACCCCAGAAACCCCCTGGTAACAAGTTCCAATCCATGACAATGCGTAAATCGTTCAGTATCAACGTTCTAATTTTACTAGTGTCTTTTCGAGAGCATATTTTCGGGAACTAGGCCCATTCTAATTGTCCAAGACAGGTGTGTAATTAAGGGAAAGTTCCCCAATAATACCCGAGTAATTATATGTGAAAACCACATTTTTAGCTGTATTTTAACATATCAAGAAAATAAAGAAATTGAGAACATCACCGTTTTTATAAAAAACCAACCAGCGCGACCTCTAAGAAAACTTTTTTTTCAAAATAAAAAAATACGTGTCTCTTTTTTACCACAAATAACAATATTCTGATGTAGCGTTTATGAATTTCCAAAAAGAGTGTTTTTATGAACTACTCTAAAATACATACTTTGTCAATCAGTAATTTGTTCTGATCAGGGACCAAAAATAACTGTTATCTCGAATTTACAAATTGAAAACGTTGCCCGAATTCTGAAATTTAACGAAAACGTTGTTTCATAACAGTTATTAGATGAGAAATTTTTGTTCCGTTGCCGATAAGAGTTATTTCCCAACATTTATTTTTTACGTTACCAACAACAGTTATTGCCCAACGTTTATCTTTTGCATTGCCTGATATCTGTTATTGACCAACGTTTTTTTTTCCGTCGCCGATTAAGGTTATTTCCCAACGTTTATTTTTTACGTTGCCTGATAACAGTTATTGCCCAACGTTTTTTTACGTTGCCTGATAACTATTATGCAGGAGATATATTTTTTCCGTCGCCAGTCTATATAAATATATAATTTGAATGCCATCAGATCTGCACCGTTTGTTTGATTTTCAAAATTGAGGTGTCGAATTAAAGAGGTTGCTACCTGTTAAAACTCTAGCTTTAAATTATTTTGTAAGTTAAATGAATTATTTCATCATGGGTATAAACCGAAATTGTTTTGACAGGGGTTTTCGAAACTGCCTGAAGGAGGGTTGCCTAGTTACATTGAAAAGTTACATTGAAATTTAATTTGCGGAATTAGGAAACGGAAACATGTCTCACAATGCGTGTCAAATGAAAGATGTATAAGAAGCTTGTAGGTTTACAATGTTTAAAAGAGGGTTGCCACCTGTTTGAAAACTCGATTTTAATCAAAATATATATACCTAGACTAGTTAAAGGGTATTTTAAAATGTGAAGAGTTTTAAGAAACACTATTTTTGAGGCGTTTGAAGAGATTTGCCACCTTTTTGAAGTGAAACTTCTTTAGTGGCGGTTGTTTGGTTGAGAGTAAATTGGCAAATTCAAAGGAAATTGCAAACGGAAATTTTTGGGACGGAAACAAGTGCTTCTTAAATGTATGCACATGGTATTAATTTAATAAAAACGTGCTAATGAAAGGTTAAAAAATAAGACTTGGATAAGAACCAATAATAATAGTAATAATAGATTGGCGCTTACACATATGTTAGAGTTTGGCCGAGCTTCTCCTCCGATTTGTGGCGTGCGCCTTGATGTTGTCACACAAAGCGGAGGGACCTACAGTTTAACGCTGACTCCGAACGGCGATTGTATTTTTATGAGAAGCTGTTTTTCATGGCACAAATACGCTCGGAGGTTTGCCATTGCCTGCCGACGGGCGACCGCTGTTAAGAAAAAAGCCTTTTTTCTATATTTTTGCGATGTTGCTTTGACCAGGGCTTGAACCCAGGCCTTGCGGAGTGGAAGCGCGCACTGCTTACCAGTACACCACAAGAATGAAAGTACGTACATAGGTGACGAAAAGGATAAAGGCAAAGGTAAAAATGAAGATCAAGGTAAATTTAAACACTTTATGCGGTTGACAAACGGGCTCGGTTATTTGCATAAACAGCCATTATTTGCTTTAACTCTTGCATTTTCCTCTTAAAAATGCGCATCAGCAGCCGAACAAATGCACCAAATTTTTGAGTATTAACTCGGATCCGGGGACTTTTCGAAGACGACACTGGTAAAAATGGCCAGCTGTTGTCTTTTGTACAAGTAAGCAAACAAAGCAGGCGAGTTTGGCGTCCGCGGTAGTCGAGTGGTGAGACTCGGTGTTGCAAGCCTGTAGCTGCCAGGTTCGACCCTCGGTTGGAGCGATTGGGAAAACATTGTTTTTTTATTATTTATTTTATATTTTTTTATTTTATTCAACAATTTTTATTGAGATTGAGGCCGTTTTTAATTAAAAACTTATTGTGGAAAAGCAACAATAATTTGAAAAAATTGTAGAAGTGATAGCTATTTCGGAAATCACCACATTTCCTCATCAGACTTCTTTCAGTAGGATTCGAACCCACGATCCCACTGACTCAGCCAGTTGCCTACGCACTGTGCTAAGTTCGTCTTATAAATTATCGTTCCTTTTTCCAATTTTTTCATTTCTTTTTATTTTATTTGATTTATACATTTAATTTTACTTTATTTTATTTTCATTTGCTTTATTTTATAAAAAAAAATTTTATTTTACTATTAGCTAATTAAATTTTTAGAGTTGAATTTTATTAAAAAGTCAACAACAACTAACTGAAAGCAACCCTGAGAAAAAAAAGAACTTATAAAAAAAATAATGGAAACGAAATAAATGAAAATTCGACTGGCCGTGGGACTCGAACTTACGACCTTGCAGCTCGTTTATCCGCATTACTGCCGTCTGTAAGGGTAAAATTATTGTGCGCATATGTGTGCCAGAATATATGCCGACTGTCACAGCTTGAAAGAGGAAGAAAGATATATATAGATATATAGATACATTTTTTGGAGATTTTCGGGATTGTCGGAACTTATCAATATTATAACTGATATCTTTATCGATTTTAATATCGATATTTTTAATGATTTTGTTATCGATATTTTTTTCGATTTTGTTATCGATATTTTTATCGATTTTGTCATCGATATTTTTTATTGATCTTGTTATTGATACTTTTATTTATGTTGTCGATTTTGATATCGATATATTCGGAACTTATCGATATAATAATCGATTTTGTTATCGATATTTTTATCGGTTTTGTTGTCGATATTTTTTTTATTGATTTTGTTACCTCCAATTAAATGCAACAGTAAAATATTGATTAAGTATGAAATAGTTAAATTGGTAGATGACGCTTGTATTTTTAATGCACTTATAATATTGGATATCTTATAAACAGAAAACCCACCGCAAATCCCGAAAACTTTCAGCCTTTGTAACTTGCGTGGCATACTGTGCCATGTTTATGTTAAAAAGTTAATTCATTCACAGGGTAGTGAGTCGTGGTCATTCGTTGAGAGCGGACGTGTCGGTGCGAGTCGGTGAACAGCGCATCACAACGAGCACATATCAGCATTCACATATTTACATTAAATTAAACTTTGTTCGTTTACTATTCATTTATATTAATTATATTAATAAACTATTTGACATTCATTAAACTAAAAGCCTAAATCGAGTCATCCCTGACAGCATCAGAAGTGGATCGCGAACAAACTTCCACGAAAACGAACGTGCAGCCGCAAATTTCAGTTGCGAAAATTTTAAAATCCAACGAATCGATAGTGAACTCAGTCCGCAGCAACCAAACGCAAATACAAAGTTCTGTCGCGCCGTAGCAGAGCTCAGTTGCGCGAGTTAATAAGAATACGCAGTCGCAACGACACCAGTAATCGTGATTTTACATGAATTCAACGAATTCTAGTTAGCTGAGAATTTGCCAACGAAAACCACCACCAAATTATATTCGCTATTCTGCTACGTTGTTGCACAGACATTGCAACAGCTAAGAGCAGCCGAAAACACAAGAGAGGAATAGGAGCGACAGATGCTCACAGCAGTCATCCCTGCGAGAATAAGTTTTAAAGCTTTGTGCTGTGATTTAATTGTATCGCAGCGCAACCGTCAGCTTTCCGGATAAGTTTTTTTTCTGCTATGTTGCACAGTCATTGCAGCATCTGAGGGCAGCCGTAAACATATGAAAGCTTTGTGTTCTGATTTAGTCATATCGCAGCGCAACCGACAGCTTCCGTACATTTTTCCTACAAGGTAACAGGGAAAAACCGATGGTGAAATTGAGCGACGCAAAGACGTCAGTTGACTTCTAGTTAAGAAAAAAAAGACGTTTTAGCAAACGACGAGTGAGGACGGTTTTTTGATTTTACTCCGTATAATTTAACGCAAGAAGCTGCAATGGAGCAGGATAAAGGCGCAGTAATTTCTAGTAAAATAAAATTTTCGACACTCAAGGTGGAGCAGCTCAACCGGCTGTTACAACAGCAAGGGCTATCAGTCTCAGGCAATAAGACGCATAAAATTGCCAGGATGATGGAGGTCTACGAGGCAGATGAAGTGGACCAGGAAGAGATGGAAGAATTTCAGGCAACTGATGCAGGCTGGCAACAGCAATTCAAGGAATTACGCGGTGTAGTAGCTAATATGGCTCAGACGGTAAGTCAGTTAGCAGCTGTGCAAGTGGTACAAGTGCAGCAAGCACCATACAACGTAGTACCAGCAAACTCCGGCGCAACATTTAGCGGAGCACCAGCAAACTCCGGCGCAACATTTAGCGGAGCGCCAGCAAACTCCGGCGCAACATATGTCGCAGCACCAGCAAACTCCGGTGCAACATGTAGCGGAGCACTAGTGAACTTCAGTACAACATGTAGCGGGATGCCAACCAATTTTGGCGCAACATTTAACGAATCTTCGTACAACATAACATGCAACATACTGCCAGCTTCATACAATACACATCATTTAGAGCAGCAGCAGCAACATGTAATATAGTTCCGTCACATATAGCGTAGTTACAGAAACACAGCAACCATCGAACGCAGAGTGGAGAGGAGCTACTATGGGCTCATCGACTCCTGTCAACGGGCGATTGAGTCAAGGGGTAGTAGGAGCAATACCAACAATTTCATCGAATGTAGCAACGAGGCATACTATGAGGGAAATCGTCGGTATTTTGCCGGAATTCAATCCACTAAAGGGAAATTTAACAGCAGAGCAGTTTATCAACAAAATTGAACAATTGCGATTAATTTATTTGTGGAGCGAGGACGAGATTCTATTCGCTTCACAACATAAGCTAAAGGTTGTAGCGGCTGACTGGGCGGATGCTCAACCCCCTTTCAGTTCTTGGCCACTATTTGTTGGGGCATTGAAGGCCGACTTTCCGAGCGAAGTTAATGTGGCTGAGGTACACCGTGAGATGGACAGGCGCAAGAGGAAGCATAACGAGTCAATGAAAGACTATTACTACAATATGCTCAACATGGGTCGCAGAGCAAATATGGACCAAGCATCAATCAATTCGTACATCATTGGTGGACTCAACGATGTGAATTTGTCACGAACTTTATTAGCCATCAATTTGAAGACATGCAACGATTTGTTGAAAGATATCGAAGGTTTATCAGCAACCTCAGTCGGGGTTAAGCCAACGTTCAACGCACAACAGCAACAACAACAGAGACAGTCGGAAGCAGGTGAGGCCCAAGTGCGAAAGGCCGTACGCTGTTTCAACTGCAACGAGGTGGGGCATATAGCAGCGAAGTGCCCCCAACCATCACGAAGACCTAGATGTAGTAAGTGTAATAAAATGGGGCATGAGGCAAAGGCATGCAACGTAAGTAAGAGTACCTTGGCAAGTTTAGCTGAGCCGTATACAATACCACCACCGTTTATGAAGACAGTTGAGATTTGGGGAAAGGTGATGTCAGCCTTCGTAGATACCGGTAGCGACTATTCGCTGGTGGCAACAAACGTTATTCCGAGTGACGTGCAGCGTGAACACGAGGTTCATAAACTTACGGGCTTCGGAGGTGGAGTGGTCGAGACCAGAGAAAAGGTAAGGGCCAATGCAGCGGTAGATGGTCGTCGAGTTGAGGTGTCGTTGTTGGTGGCACCCGAATGTTTCATGCCATACCAAATACTTTTGGGTCGCGACATGTTGGGTGACGCAAGGGTGGTCATCGACTCAGGTGTAATGAAGATTGAAGCGGCCGATAGCTACTCTTCAGTCAACAGATTGTGTAAGGACGTCGATCATGAAGGAGTGCAATAATTGTTGGCCAAGTTTAGCGATTGTTTTTCCGAAGACCTAAGGAGTCTAGGCCGATGCAACACGACCGAAATGGATATTAAGGTTACCACAGAAGAGCCAATAGTGGGTAAGAGATATCAGGTACCGTTGGCACAAAGGCCGGTACTGTCGTCGATAATTAAGGAACTGTTAGTGCACGATATCATCCAACCGAGCTCATCACCGCATGCGGCTCCAGTGGTTTTGTTGAAGAAGGCGAATGGTGAAGATCGAATGTGCGTCGATTTTAGGGCCTTAAACGCAGTCACCGTTAAGAAGCAGTTCCCTATGCCGATTGTGGAGGAACAGCTGGCACGATTAGGGGGCAACAAGTGGTTTACAACGTTGGATATGACATCCGGGTACTATCAGATACCAGTGAAAGAAGACAGTCGACCGTATACAGCATTTTTAACTCCGGATGGTCTCTTCGAACATAAGGTCATGCCGTTTGGGTTAGTTAAGGTCATGCCATTTGGGTTAGTTAACGCACCCATGGTGTTCCAGGAAATGGTGGTTAATCTAGTCCGAGGAAGAGTTCTTGGTAGCAGTGAGGAAAGCGGGTCTAACATTACGACCATCGAAGTGCACATTCATGGCGGCACAGGTTAATTTCCTAGGTCACATCGTAAGCGGCGAAGGCATACGACCAGGACTAGACAAGGTTCGATGTGTGGAGGAGTTCCCAACTCCAACTACAGCGACGCAGGTGCGACAGTTTCTCGGATTAACAGGATTTTTCCGAAGATTCGTACCAGGTTATAATAAGGTATCGAAACCGTTGACCAATTTACTCAAGAAGGACGAATCATCCGTATGAAATGAAGAGCAGCAAAAGGCGTTTGACGAATTAAAGAAAGCGCTGACAGGAGATCCAGTGCTAGTGATGTTTAATACCGAGAAGACGCATGAGGTGCATACTGATGCAAGCAGCCATGGTTTATCAGAAGTCCTACTGCAACTGGAGGAGGCAGGGCTGAAGCCAGTGCAATATTTCAGCCGTCAATGCAGCGTAGCCGAGTCCAAGTACGCAAGTCATGAGCTGGAGGTCTTAGCGATTGTTGAAACGCTAGAGCGGTTCAGAGTCTATCTGCTGGGCAGACCGTTTCTGGTGGTGACCGATTGCAACGCGGTTGCCTCAACCAAAGTGACGACACTTCTACAGCCCCGTATAGCCAGATGGTGGCTTAAGCTCCAGGAATTCGACTTCAAGTGTGTACATCGAGCGGGAGCTCAAATGTCCCATGTGGATGGGCTGAGCAGGGCGCCAGTCGAACCAGCAAATGAGATGGCCACCGTTGCAGAGAGTGTTATGAGAATTAAACGAGCTGATGAAAACACTGACTGGATATATGCCATGCAGATCCAAGACGAAAAGGTGAGCAAGATAGCTGAGGTACTGGAAAGTGGTCGTCCACCGGAGGGCGATGATGAGAAGCAGATCCATGTGGATTACCAACTAGAAGATGGGCGCATATACCGGAAGGTCAAAAACAAATTGAAGCTGATGATTCCACAGGCGCTGAGGTGGCGCGTTACCAAAGCGTGCCATGATGACGTTGGGCATTTTGCAGTCGAGAAGACAGTTGAGCGAATCGGGAAACATTTCTGGTTTCCGCGGGTTCGAAGGTATGTAAAAACTTATATTAATGCGTGCGAAGAGTGTTGTCTCTTTAAAGCTAAAGGCGATACACGATAGCAGCGAGCCAAATGAAATCAACGTAGATGAGAAGAGGCAAGCGGCAGCGGTAAATATAAGCGAGGAGCGGAAGCGCTGGAAGAAGCGTTACGACGAGAAGCATTCTAAGCCGCGCAACTACGAAGTGGGCGATTTGGTATTCGTAGACTACGTGCCCACAGCAACGGGTGAGTCGCACAAGCTGGATCTAGCATTCAAGGGCCCGTATGTCATAACAAGGGTCTTGAACTACGATCGCTATGTGGTGGAGGACTTGCCAGACAATACGGTAACACAGCGAAGATATTGCAACGTAGTAAGCAGCGATCACATGAAGCCATGGCGTGTTCTTGGTCCAGAACTCGACATCAGCGATGAAGACAGCCAGGTGTCGTCCGGGTCGGACGAAATGCCAGGAGAGGCCGAGCTGTCAAGTACAGGGTAGTGAGTCGTGGTCATTCGTTGAGAGCGGACGTGTCGGTGCGAGTCGGTGAACAGCGCATCACAACGAGCGCATATCAGCATTCACCTATTTACATTAAATTAAACTTTGTTCGTTTACTATTCATTTATATTAATTATATTAATAAACTATTTGACATTCATTAAACTAAAAGCCTAAATCGAGTCATCCCTGACATATATATAAGAATTAACTAAATTTGGCTTTTCAAACAGGTGGTAACCCTCTTTCAAAAATTGTAAACCTACAACCTTCATACATACCTTTCATTTGACAACCATTGTGAGACATGTTTCCATTTCCTAATTCCGAAATTAACTTTCAATGTAACTTTTCAATGTAACTAGGCAACCCTCCTTCAGGAAATTTCTAAAACCCCTGTCAAAACAATTTCGGATTATAACCATGATGAAATAATTCATTTAACTTATAAAATAATTTAAAGCTAGATTTTTAACAGTTGGCAACCCCTTTAATTTGTCATTCCACTATTGAAAATTGAACGAAAATTGGCAACGGAAAAAATATATCTCCTGCATAATAGTTATCAGGCAACGTAAAAAAAAACGTTGGGCAGTAACTGTTATCAGGCAACGTAAAAAATAAACGTTGGGGAATAACTTTTAGTGGCAACGTAAAAAATAAACGTTGGGTAGTAACTGCTATC
>NW_023458659.1:55946-81168 GCF_013731165.1 Rhagoletis pomonella
TGTGGTACTAGTCCGGAAACCAGGCAAGGTCAGGCTGTGCATAGATTCCAGAAAAGTAAACGCGGTCACAAATGGACTCATATCCATTTCCCCATGTTAATGGGCTGATGCTTTCTTCCAAATCCAATTAACGGAATCGCCTGAGGTAAAGACGGCATTTGCGGTTCCAGAAAAGCCATTGTAACACTTTAAAGAAATGCCCTTTGGCATTACCGAAATTCGACGGCATAGAGTACTCGGAACCTCGTGTAACGATTAAAAACAATCACGAAGGGCTACCCGATCTAAAAATAATGGACAACGGAATTTACAAAATAGTGATTTTTCGAAGAGGTGGCGTTCGTGGTTACCGGAAGGGCTAATGGAGCTTGAAATCAAATGCTCACACGATTCTAATGCTAGTTACCATGGAGGTTGGCAGAAAAGTTTAGAGCGTGTTCGGCAGAAATATTTTTGGCAGAAAATGGCAAACGACATACGCCTTTATGTGAACGGATGCGAAACCTGCAAAGCCGTGAATGACACCAATCAAATGTCCAGACCATCTTTCGTATCCGAGGGCCATTCCAGCGTCTGTATTGCGACTTCTTAGTTTTTGTTCATAGTGCTAGACCATTTTTCCAAATACGTATTTTTGAAGGCGATGCAAAACGCGACGTCGGCAAATGTAATTTGCTTCTTTAGTACAGAAACTTTTCCAGCTTTCGGGGTCCCTCAATTCGTCCATTGTGATAATGATAGTCTTTTAGGAATATGATCTGTTGTTCGGCTGTATCTGTCGCTAGGATTACGTTAAACTCATGAATACATATAACATACTAGGGCTATTCGCGATTCGGTGCATAAGGGCTGACAAATTTATGCAATTGCAGAAATATGCCATGGATTGTAAGCGACCTTTATTAAACTGTCATGGCAAAGCTTTTGCAAAACAATTTTTGTGCATCAGCTTTGGTTTTGTTTATGAATGCAATGCATAGCATTTTTATGCTATGGATTTTCGGTATTGCAAATTTGCCAAGCCATGACAAATGCAAATGCGTGTATTTTGTGTGTGTATTGCAAATAATTTGCAATACAAATTTGCAATGCAATGATGCTAGGCCATTTGCACCGGATCGCGAATAGCCCTACTATCTTTTGTTTGCAAAATGGGAAGCTAAATTCATTTGTTCGGCATTTCCTCTTACCCTCGTCTTCTCTTTGTTCAATTTTGTACTAGCTCTGATCCAGTACTCAATGAACAGGTTTTTACAAGAACTTGCGGGAAGTTAGAGGAAAAATGATCCCGTACTCCAAATCAAGTAAATGAGAGCGATTTTTGGAGAGTCGTGAAGAGAATGAAATTGAAAGATTTTACCCGATGCTTTTTTGTTCCCGTACTTTTTGCTGTTACTCACATTTTTACAGGATTTTACACGAAAATTATTAGATAAGAGCTATTATATCAACCATACATATGTATTAGGGATGCCAAAATATCAGGAAAATTGGGATCCCGGGATTTCGAGATATTCTTTAGGTAATCCCGGGATCCCGGGATTTATCCCGAGATTCAAATTGAGTCATAAATTTTATGAACATTAGTAAAAATTCAATATCTGAAAGCATTTAAACATACCATTAAATAAAACTATTTACAATTTATGATAAACTGATTGTAAAACTCATATATCGCTAGCTTAGAGTGAAAAGGTGCTAACTTCACTTTTAATGAAAAATCATATTTTGATAAATTAAAATTGCTTCGTTTTGAAAAGGGTGATGGTCCTTGTTTTATGTTTTCTCGTTTATATTCAATGAAAGCAAAATTTGCTAAGGCCAAAAAAGCTCCGAAAATTCGATAAGGCCAAAAAAGTTCGAAATCTTTTAATAAATATCGAATCCCTCCGATTCGTATGGACAACACAACATACGACATACAACAATACGACACTTACGACACCGTTGTGATTCCCTCATCTATAAAGAAATGGCGAATGGAGAATTGTTTGCCTTTTTTTCGCAATGTACTAGAAATTTTGAGGGTGTACGAGTCAAACGGATCTCAGAATCGGATTCAGCCGGTCGAAATACATGTTGTAGTTGGGTCTGGTTAAAACACACACCCCTTTTTTTGCCGGCGGATTTCCGGGACGTAAAAAACATCTGGATCCCGGGATCCCTGGATTTCGGGATCCCGGGATTAGCATCCCTAATAAGTATATATACATTAGGGATGTTTCGAATGTCATATTTTTCACATTCGCGAATGCGAATACGAATTTTCGGAATGGGAATGCAAATGATTGGAATAACATTGAAAAAGCTATAATCAACTTAGTCATTGTTTTTGTTACTTAAATTTTTTTAAAGTATTAGAACATTTAACGAGTGCCTAACCTATACAGTGTTTTAATGTAGTAGTCAAAGTTCAAAAGGGGCATATTATATTTCAAAAAAGTAATTTTGCTGCCTTTACTCCCATGAGGCGATTTCTTAGAGGCTCGTGCATAAGGCCGCTGCACCAGGGGCGCACCCAGGAATATATTTTAGGGGGGATTTTATATTTATGAAAATATATCACCGGAAAATACTGAAAATTTGCTTCAGATAATACCCTCTTTAAAATACATTTATGCAGGTTTTATGTACAGTATGTAATAAATAAATAAACGTTTTAAAATTCATAAACTGCACTTTATTTACAGATTAACAGAACTCAAACGCTTTTAACCGACTTCAAAAAAAAGGGAGGTTATCATCTCGCCGGAATACATAACTTTGAACCACGTGAACCGTTTTCAATAACCCTTTTTTTATTAGAAAGTTAGTACCGTCCCGTAATAGTCGTCGATAGTCGTCCCGTAATTTGTTTTAGAGATCCGATGATTGGATCATGAAGAAATTAACGGTACCCCAAAATTTGAATATGAGAATTGAAGTCGGGTGTGTTCTTTCCTTAAAAACTACTTGTTTAATAAAAAGTTCTATAAACTCAAGATGCGCTCAACTTTCAAAAGTACCTAATAAAAAATTTAAAAAAAGTGGCAGTAAAATTAAATTTATTGATTCCACGAATTTTTGCACTTCTATGTTCATTTTTCCGATTTCAGGTTTTCGATAGAGATGGTGATTTTTCACGATTGCTAAATTTTTTTAATATTTCAAATACCGAAAAAATTAACTGAACTCTCAAGAAAAACGAAAAATTCATATAAAAGGGCGGACGAGAAATGGAAAAGAAAATTTCTTCTACCAAAATTTCTTAAATCAGTTTGCAGCTCTCAAGAAAAAAAATGCTCGTATATTTATTCCCTCATGAAAATTTACAGCAAAAGCAAAGCGCTTTTTCAAGCAACAGAAATTATAATAAATATTTCTTATAATTTCCTTGAGAGCTGGATTCTTAGCTTTAAGATACAGATTGTATTTGAGGGGGGTTTGAACCCCAAAACCCACCCCTTGTGTGCGCTAATGCGCTGCACTGAACAATTGCTCACTTGGAACGCTGGCGGGTGGAGCGCTTAAATATATGCGGGCCAGGTCTGTCAATTTGTCGTATTTTAGTTTAGTTTTCCACCAATCGAGAGGATTTTCATTGAGATAAGCTCGTTTTTCTTTAGGATAGGCCTTCAATTGAGCTTTAATTTCACATTTTTTAATGTTTCCAGATTCTACATCCGAGCCTTCGCATTCGCTGGAAGAATCTAAAATTATTTCTAGGTTGCTTTTAAGACTTTTAGCAGTACTTTTTGAAGGCCCATCAATGCTGCTTGCTATACTACTTATCGGTTTAGCGCCTAAAGCTGAAAGCCGGTTATTGTCCGAACCCTGGCTAGACAGACTTACCGCCCAATTCTGTGTTTTCTTGATAAATTATTTGTAAAGAAATTTTATCAAGCTTTTTATCAAGTAAAAGCTCCCATCGCATTCTGTGTTAATATTTATAAAATAAAAAAAGTTCTACCATTTCCAAAAGAGGGGAGCTGATTTCCACATGAGTGGAGCTGATTTCACTGTCACATATGAAAAATATGATTTTAAAAACAAAAAACCTTTGGCTGCCGTAGCCGAGTAGGTAGAGATGCCCGCTATAAATTCTGTGTGTCCCAGGTTCAAATGACGGCACATGCAGTGTTTACATGATAGAAACAAATATTTTAATACTGATACCAAATTTATAATTTTCATATGAAATTTCAATTTGTAAACGCTTGTCAATAGCATTTTCCATCTTGATAATTTATCAAGAAAAGAGCTTTTGATTTTTGTGCTGGAATTCCAATTCTTGATAAATAATAAAAAATTGTCAAATTATAATTTTTTTTTTAATTATCAAGTGCACATAATCGGGCTGTTAGAGCCATTTCAATAATATTAGAGTGGACTCTCTGCCCATGCACACTGGCATTCGAAAAACATTTGTATCATTTAAAGCGAATGCGAATTTGTAAAATGATGCGAATCACTCGCATAACGAATGCGAATGCAAATATTCATAACATCCCTTATATACCTATATTCATCAGCTATCAGCGGTATTAGTTAAAATGATTTCAGTATTTTTTTTAATTTTCACCTTGCTTTTTTATCAATAGACTACTATTTAGACCTATGCCTATATAATAGCAAACGTCAAGCTGTGAGGTTGTACTTATAATGTGCTCTGATTTTGGCTTTTTATTTGTTGTTGTAGTTTGTTGTGCTAATTCTGAGTTAAAGTTGTGATAATAAGTGCCTATGAGCATCTTAGTGTGAAATAATTGAAGCTAAGTGAAAGTTATTGTGTTTTATATTAAAATAAATTTAATTAAATTTCACTAGCATACATTCTAATCTTGCCGAGTCATTTGTTGCTATTATTGTTGTTGTATCCTTTGTAGTTAACTGAAATCGTTTTGTTTTTGCAAATTTTTTCTACTGTTTTTGTTTACTTCTTCTAGTAATTCTTGTCACAGCTGTTTGCTTTGCGTTTATTAAGTGTCATAATTACAGTGATACTCAAACTGTTCGCAACATTTATTTAAAGCAATTTGCATCAGCTTCTAAATTGATATAATTTATTTTGTTTGTCTTTTTATTAACAAGTGTTATTAAATCTTTCAATATGAATTGCGATCTTGATGATGCGATTCTGAACGCTATTTATCGTGCTGGCTTTGTGTTGGTGTTTACCATCTGAAATGTGCTGGTTTGACAGGAAGAATGATGGCAAGGACCTTCGCTGGTCGCTTGCGTAAAGTGCAGGTCAACCGAAGTTGATCTTTTCAAGTTATTTAGGCAAACCAGAAATGGTTTAGGAAGAGAATTGTCAGTACTGACAGAAAAATTTAAGCATTATGAAAATGTGTTTAAATCATTCAAATGCTTAGATACCTTGCAATTTGTTAAGGATATCCGTGTCTAAACGTAAGCTCATAGTCCATCTAAGGAAATTATTACCGTTCCACGTCAGAAAAATCTTCCGACTGACTTAATTAATCAATCTTCTCCATGTCCTCCAGCATCAGAATCATCAGCCTCAAAGGAGCGTGTAACGAAATCTGCTTCGGATAATAACGAGCCGGAAGTATCTTCCCCTTCCCCCATTGAAGTGGTGGCATCATCTTCAAAGCCTCCACCGCCTTCCCTATCCTCAACTACTAACGCAGTAACTCAACCACTTCCGCCGGTACTCAAGTCTGATACAAGAAAACTAGTTGTGGTTCCGCCAAAGAAGTCAATCTTTGTCTCTAGATTTTCGAGAGACACTACCGAAGACGATATAAAGTTTCATCTCATCAAAATTTAGAACTGTCGACTTAAGCATCAGGAAATTTAGTTTTAAATACGAAAGAAATATTGCTTCAATAAAATTGACGTAAATCTAGATATTTTTAATGCGCTGCTTAGTAGTTCTTTTTGATCCCCGGAGCTTTCGTTCGTGAATTCGAATATAGGCCCAAAAAAGAAAATAACTTATCTAATATTCCCCGTCATAACACTGAACCAAAAAAGCAATTAATAAATTTGCTTTAAGTATTTATTACCAAAATGTAATAGACTTAAATACTAAATTAGCGAACTTATGCCTTAAAGGCCTTGAATGCAATTATAATATCCTTTCTTTCACTGAAACTTTTCTGAAACCTCACATTTTCAATTCAGAGATTCTTCCAAATAATTATCATATCTATACACAAGATAGGGAGGACAGAACGGGCGGTGGCGTACTCTTCGCTGTAGACTCTTTAATACCATCTGAAGAAGTTAGTCTTCCTCACATTGATTCAGTAGAATTCAAATGCATTCGTGTACAGGCTGGAAAATGGTCTATTTACTTAGCTCTATGCTATATCCCTCGCCGATCTGACACATTGGTGTACTCACGACTCATCTCTTTACTGAAGTCAGTTCATTTATTGACTAAGCGCTCTGATTCAATGATTGTGTTGGGTGATTTTAATTTACCAAGCATATCATGGAACATCATTGACAATGATATCGTAACTTTCGCGTCTAGTGCGTGCAACAACGTATTTTTAGAGGAGATGTTTGAACTCTGCCTAACTCAGGTTAATGTACTTCACAATAAGTTCGGTAAAGTATTAGATCTTGTTTATGTTGATGATGCATCTAAGTCCGTTGTAAATAAGTGTGATCCACTAGTTTTGCCCGAAGATGTCTACCACCTTGCTATGGAGATATCTTACGAAATTATAAGCATTTTATTTTTTGCGAATGAAGCAATGAACATATGAACAGATATCACCAAAATAGGTAGAAGCGAAATTGTTTTAATGAACTAAAAAGGATGCTTTAAGCAAGATCTTAATAGATAGTTAAAGTAAATATATACTCTTTCCGTAGTAAACTCTTTCATATCACATATTTTCATTTGTTAATTTAAAAATAAAGCAGATCACAATGTAGATTAAAATTTTCTGTTAAAAAACTAAATTTGATTTATTTAAGGAAATTTGTATGAATTTTACTGAAAATACTTTAAATACACTCTAAAAAAATTTGTTTATTTGCGCATATTAAGAGAGGTAACCAGTTTCTTCTTTTAACGTGTGCAAATTTGCACACCTTGTAATAAAACTAAACATTACCTGTTTACTTTTACATACCACATTTGTCGCGAAGAGCAAAATTGCACATTAAAAGTCTAAAATTGAGTAAATGTGAGCCGCTAATGTTTATTATTAGTAGAAAATGTATTTTAAGTTTGAAAATGTTTGCAATTTTAAACACTTTATACGTGTATTAATGTATATTTTTTAAAGATCTCAAGTTCAAAATCAAATCCTTAACATCTTATACACATATTTATGCAGATTCTTGTTGAAAAATAGATACTTTTCAGTAGTAGTTTTACATGCTCTTTTAAGAGTGTACAGGTACAAATGTAACATATTAATTACTATTTATTATACTTACTTTACAAAATACTTATACACATAAAATTTAATTTCTAAATTTAAATTACAAATGTTTGATTTTATGAAAAAGAAAAATATATTTACATGTATTCCAAGTCCTTAGGATGGGTTAAGTTATGCCTTTTTCTTTAAAATTTGTGGTTTTCTTACAAATTATGAGATGTATACGTAAAAAAAAGAAAACTGAATACATTTGGATACATTTTTGGCTTGGTCAGTGATACATTTTCTTGAGACGGTGCGGCAACACTGCTAGCAAGCCGCGAAATTATGTATCAAATACAATAACAAGAGGCAGCAAAAACTGGAGTGAGTGAGATGAGAGGAATGAGAGAAATATGTAGCAATTTCAACAACAAAATAGCTAGCACACGGTCGCTTTTACCTTGCTATGCTATTTTGCAAAATACATACATGGGTTTCGACGTTGCATATTTTGCAGTGATAGGAAATCTTGTTTCCCATGTATTTTGTTGTTGTGTGTTTGTACGGTTGCCAGACGTACTGATTTTATCAGTACAGTACTGATTTTTCAACTCTTATACTGATTTTATTCCTTTCTTCAATGAGTACGCTAATGTCCTGATTTTTCAAAATTTGTACTGATTGTACTGAATTTTCAATTCAAAGAAAAAACTTTAGGATTTTCTTAAGGTTTTTACATAACGTTGTAGCTTCCTTAAACTATACTGTAAAAAGTAAGAACATGTTTCAGATAATGTTTGATATGCCCAAGAAATTAATACAAAAAAAAATATTAATCGTTTTATGGGCATATCGCCGGGTCGTTACGTACCAGTTGCGATAATATGTTTGTTCCACAAGCTACTCGAAGTAACTTCGAGTTACACATACGCGTTCCACAAGTAAGTTTTAGAGTTTCTTGGATACACGCTCACAGTTTGAACTTTGCTCGAGTTTTTCTACAAGTAGCTGATGGGACAAACCTAATATCGAGGGCTTATATTCAATAGCCTCTAACTGCAATCTTCACTAAAACAACTTTGTGAACCCATCTGGCTCTTATTTGTCATCACTGGTGTTAATTCTGACTTTGCAATTTAAAAGTAAATTCTTCTATCAAGCGTGATACATCACCGATGACAGTTAAGTCTTTTTATATTATAATCTCATTTTTGTGAAAAATGCAGATAGAGGGTATTGAATATAAGCCCTCGATCTGTTGGAGGTTTAATTATTTAAAACAAGCCTGACGGTTTTTTGTCGGGTGTTGCTAATTATCTCGAAAATAACTTTCAGTTTAATAACAACAAATTTGAATATTCGAATGGTTTTTGCCTATAACTTACAATTCTTTTTTTCACAATTTACTCACATCGTAACAGAGTTTTGCATACAAGATATAGAGTTAGATACTCTTTTTAGCGAATTCTTAGCCTTTCAAGGTTTTTTCGTAGTTGAAAAAATTAATGTAAGCCTCGAGGAATTATAGATGAAGTCCATAAATAGTGGTACTTTTCCACAGTTTGAAAAAATATGTAATTTTGTTTTTTTTTCAATACGACACTCAAACGAAGTAACTGAGAGGATCTTAAGTATAAAGTTTTCTTCCTGGCGCAAAGAAAGAAACCGGCTTCTAAATAAAATTTTTTAAAAAGAACTTTATACTAAAAGTAATTTTAAAATGAAAAATATATAATTCTTTGACTATTTAAATACTGAAGATGGAAATGATCTCATTATTGATATTCAAAAATGTCCTAAATATAAAATATTGTGTATAATGATGTGTACACTCATGTTAAAATGGATAACACTTTTCTTATGAACTATATTTTATTTATATACCAAAATACTGTTAAAAACAACTACTCTGGCGTTTTAAAGTATCATCTGATACTTACATTCATAATTTTTCTTTGAATAAAAATGTACTGAAAATAACTGATTTTGTAGCATGAAAAAGTCTAACGTACTGATTTCGCGCATAAAAAATCTGGCAACCCTATGTGTTTGCAAGTTATGCAATCCATGCAATCCGTGCTACGTGAAATGGCTTTGCAAAATTTGGAGAATACCCCTATTGTTTTATTGCCAAAAGAGGAAAGATAGTGTGGAATACAGGACAGAAGGGCTTCCTATTCCTTATTTGGCAAAATAAGTCCGTGTTATGAGTGGAATATCATCTCAATGTGAGGCTGATTCGAGCAGTGAACGCGGAACAAAAATGAGTGAAACTCCAGACAAGAACTTTCATCCCTTCAAAAAGAGCTCCAGAATTGCGCGGTCGCCTACAAGGCAATCACAAACCGCTCGACAGGTTGCCTGGCAGGGAGTAAATGTTGGTATGGAGCTATGTCAGCAGGTAGTAGCCAAAGCGGTTAACGTCGAAAAGGAAAGAAACGAGCTTACAAGTGAAGAGAATAATATGGGGAGAGCACGCTCTCTCAGCGAGGGAGTGTATAATACCACTCTCCAGCTCATGGGAGAAACACTAAGGGCTAACTATAATATGAATAAGCTGCCGTAACTGACTGTCAGAAAATGAACGAAAAGTCTGTCAAATGCATAAGCAACGTAGTGTAGACTTTTAGGTGGCTATATTTTACTTACATGAGTTCAGTGTTGCCACATTTAATTAGATATAACAATAGCCACTATCAAGCAGTTTGGTGTAGATCACACAATTATAGTAACTTAGAAACGCCGAAGAACTATTCGCCTTGCGAAACTTTCAGAGTAACCTGGTGTTTCTGTAAAAGGAAACGCTTACGGCCCACTTCCTAATGTGGAACCAGAACTTCTTTTGACCTGTGTTACATGTAGGACTGAATCGAAAAAGTTACCATGTTAAAAATAAGTTACAAAATTACCAAATATGATAAAAAAATTGCAATGCGGCAACACTGCATGTGTTACATATGTACATACATACGTACGAGGACAAACAGCTGATTCCGTACGGAAGGTGCGATCAGTTTCGCTCTTTCCTTAAGCAAATGACGTTTGGTGAAACTTGACGAAACTTGATGTTAAGCACATTATAGTTTCAGAATAGGATTTATGTGTATTCGCACGTTTGCATACGCTTGCTTATTCATATTATAGTTAGCCCTCTAGATTTTTTGGTGTCTATGATTCGAAATCAACGGCACTTTAACCAAGAGATGCGAAGCGATAGACGAGAGCAGCACACAAACAACAACTAAGGTGGGTGTATAAAATAGATGCAGGGCGACTCAGATGTTAGAAACGCGTACTGCATTGGAACAAGGGAAGAGAAAAACTATGAAAAGGTCGACGGCGATGACCAATAGCAAACAATCCGAGCGATCTAGTATTGATCAGGGACCAACACTTACTGTTATCTCGAATTTACAAATTGAAAACGTTGCCCGATTTCTGAAATTTAACGAAAACGTTGTTTCATAACAGTTATTAGATACAAAATATTTTTTATTTCGCCAAAAAGAGTTATAACCCAAGGTTTCCTTCTACGTTGCTTGGTAACAGTTATTGCCAAACGTTAATCTTTTACGTTGCCTAATAACAGTTATAGTGCAACGTTTATTTTTTACTTTGTCTGATAATCGTTGTAAGATAAAAATAATGATGACGAAAATGAAGATGGAGAAGAAGATAAAGATGATTAAAATAAAAGTGAAGGAGCGAAATAACTGTTATCAGACAGCGACAAAACGTTGGGTAAAAACTGTTATCAAGCCACGTAAAAAATATACGTTGGGAAATAACTGTTATCAAGCAACGTAAAAAATAAACGTTGGGAAATAACTTTTATTGGCGATGGAAAACATAACAGCATAACAGTTATCAGGCAACGTAAAAAGTAAACCTTGGGTTATAACTCTTATCGCCGAAATAACAAATATTTATCATCTAGTAATTGTTATGGAACAACGTTTTTCCGATAAAACTTATAACTGTTATGTCCCTGGTGTTGATACGATCCACAAAGAGTTGACCAACGAAATACCGCCCCATACTATAGAATTCAATTCTACTCGCAACACAAACTCTGATTGGGTGGAAGTTGGAGGAAATAAAAATGGGGTCCTAAAACCAAGTGTGAAAAATGGCGGATGCATGTATCATGCAAATGCAACTAGAGGTGAAATACTAAACCTAAGATTAGAAGAGTAAAGCCCGATGCATTCATAGTCGCCAAAATCGGTTACGTGTCTTATGCGGATATCCTTAGGGGAAAAAATCCAATGAAAGCTTAAAAGATGTGGGTAAAAAAGTCACACGCATCCGCAAAACTCTCAAAGGGGAAATGTCACTGGAGTTGGCAATTAAAGAGGGAGGAGAAAACGCGCGATATCTGGGACTTGTAGGAAAAGTAATTGGTGAAAAGACGTAAGTTAGAGCCATTTCACAAGAAATGACAATTGAGTTCATTACCCAAGCCTTGAAGGAGCAAATGGATATAATAGTAGCACCGCCAGCAGTCAAGGGACTACTAAAAGCATACGGCAACACCCAGACAGCAATTATTAGCCTTCCAGTAAATGTGGCAAACAACTTGTTAGCACGAGGGAAGATAAGAGTCGGTTGGGTAATTTGCAGGTTTCGACAGGCAATCAACCCAAAAATGTGTTTCCGATGCTTGGAATTCGGCCACTATGCAAAGAAGTGCAAACACTGCGATCGCTCTAACTTATGTAGAAGATGCGGGGCTGAGGGCCACACAGCAAAGGTGTGCACAAAGACCCAAATTGTCTATTGTGCCAAAGTCATGGTGAGGACTTTACGAACCAAGTTGCAGGAAGCGTTAGGTGCCCCGCCTACCAAGTTGCTATTTCAAAGCTCTGTAAATGAAGCTTATGTAAATAAACTTAACTTATAGAAATGGGTGCAGACGTGGCTATTATATCTGAACCTTATAAAACGCCAACCACTGCTATGTGCACAATATACGCATAGCGATCACCAGGCAATAGGGTACACCATCCATGAAAGAACCAACATGGCAATGCTTACAGCCAGGAAAAAGAACGTAGGCTGGAAAACGGAAAGCCCAGACGTCCCTCTGTGTCAAATATGTATTCAGCGAAATTTACGCGCGCGAAAGCATGGATACAGAAAAAGTGATGACAGCACAGACTGGACCTATCAACGCAGTGATGAAGTCCTGCGATGCAGCAATGTCCAAAAGAAGTAATTACTCAACTCACAAACAAGTTTACTGGTAGAATGATACCATACGAAAGCTAAAAGCTGAATGTCTTTACGCTAGGCGAAGCTATCAGCGAAAGCAGGCGACCCCCGGTAACGAAGCACGCAGAATTGAGTTTAAATATTTAAGGCGCTATCTAAAAGAGGAAATCCGCAGAAGCAAGAACGAGTCCTACAAACAACTACTAAGCGATGCAGACGCAAATCCTTGGGGTGGGGCATATCGGGTGGTGACAACGCGAATAAGAAATTCGCCACAAGAAAACGGTCCAGACCTCCTGAAAAGAATCGTTACTGACCTTTTTTCGCCAGACGTTGAGCCTAGTGTAACTGTTTCATCAAAAAATAAAGACTGCGTTCAGAAAGTGACCATGGAAGAAGTCATGCAAATCAGCCAAGAGTTTGGTGTTAACAAGGCCTCGGGTCCGGACCAAGTCCCAAACAAGGTGTTGAGAGTGGCTACTAAAGAAAATCCTCAGGTATTTTCACACATTATGAACATGTGTTTATAACAGGGTATATTTCCCAATGCATGGAAAGTTCAAAAGTTAATACTTTTGCCGAAGAAAGGCAAGCCGCCAGGCGAACGAAGTTCATTTCACCCTATCTGTCTATTGGATACCATGGGGAAACTGCTAGAGAAGATAGAATCAGAACTATTAACTTCCTTCAAATAAAGTGGAATTGTTTTGCCTCCAAACCAATTTGGATTTCGAAAATCGATCAAGACTGGATGCGATCGATTTGGCGGTTTCAACAGCTCAACAAGCAATTAAGGGAAGTAGGTGGAAAGGAGGAGCAAAGCGATACTGCGGCATTATCACGCTGAACATCAGGAACGCGTTCAACATCGCCAGTTGGAATTAAATTATCCGAGCTCCTGAAAATATGCATACTTACGTATAACAGTGACCGCAGGCGTGCCTCAAAGCTCTGTCTTAGGCCCAATACTATGGAACGTTATGCACAATGGAGTCTTCAGCGTCTTCCAGCAGGAGCGAAACTTGTAAGTTTTGCGGACGACTTGGCCCTTGCTGTTACTGGCAAACATAAACAGGACGCAGAAAGGAA
Source organism: Rhagoletis pomonella (assembly GCF_013731165.1). Taxonomy (NCBI): domain Eukaryota; kingdom Metazoa; phylum Arthropoda; class Insecta; order Diptera; family Tephritidae; genus Rhagoletis; species Rhagoletis pomonella. The sequence goes on from NW_023458659.1 coordinate 69,581, forward strand.
AGCAAACGTTTCCATCGAAAGTATTCGTCAGTGGATGTCAAAGGTTGGACTTATGCTGGCAGAGGAAAAAACGGCAGCTGTTTTAGTGAGTAGCCGAAAGAAAACGGGGTCTGCCAAATTCGTCGTTGGCAACGCGGTAATACAATTAAGTCGGCATATCAAATACTTGGGAGTGGTTATCGCCGACAGGTTAAGTTTTCGACAACCTGTGGAATATGCTCCACATAAGGCATCAAAAACAAACAGTTCATTAGCCGGAATGCTCCCTAATGTCGGCGGCCTAAGAAGTAGCAAAAGGCTTCTGATATCGAACGTGGTGCGGTCATCTCTTCTACACGCAGCTTCGATATGAGCACACTCGCTGAAAATAAAGGGGTACAATCGGATGATTGCATCCGTATACAGGCTCAGTACCTTAAGAGTCATCAGCGCTTTCAAAACAACCTCCGACGATGCAGCACATGTTGTTACAGGCATGATCCCGGTTGACATTCTCGCGGATGAAACGAAGAGGATACGGAGAAGGAGGGAGGGAGGGAAAGAGAACAAACAACAAATTATGGACTCCAAAGAAACTGCCTCTATACAGATCTGGCAGGAGCGCTGGGATGCATCAACGAAGGGAAAATGGACACACACCATGATACCGAACATCGCCACGTGGTTGCAACAGAAGCACGGAGAAGAAGAGTTCCATTTAACGCAATTCCTGTGCGGGCATTGGGGTTTTAGAAGCTATCTTCACTGTTCAGGAGGAGCCAAAGCATGCTAAAGGCTAAACATAGTAGCAGGAGAAAATCTAAGGCCGAATAACATTGTAGATGCAATGATAAGATCCGAAACGGTGTGGAATGTAGCACGCGATGCACTTGTAAACATACAACGACAGTTGCGTCACTTCGAGGCTAGGAGACAAGCTGAAGCTGGACATCGAGTCAGCACAAGTAGCGGCGACTAAATCGCTCTCCCACCCCGCGATGTAACGCTCGATGGCAGTTCCACGGGGTGAGAAAACATGAACAGGCTTGTCCTGGTTTCGGGGGGAAACTTGAGGATAGCTTGCTATCACAACGTCCACGAAAAAAATATGTATGTACACTAGGGTGGTCCAAAAATGCATGTGAAAAAGTAAAGTCGGAATTTTTATGCTCTCACCCCCTGGGATTCTTCTATACCGAAAAAAAGTATACCCTTGTTGTTTTTATTTTGAAATCAAAAAATATTTAGAGGTCGCTCAAAGCGTCAAAAGTTTACCACGTATTTTATATGGGGAAAACAACTTTTCGTAGAAATGGTATAGAATAGTTAAAAATCTATAATAATACCCAATTGTTTATTTAACCATTTTTTCAGTGCTACTAAAATTTATAGGTCAGCCAAAAACCCAGAAAAACCTCGAAAAATGCAATGGGGCGGCCAATAAAAAATGGTTAGTATTAAAAAATGGTTAAATAAAAAATTGAGTATCATTATTGAAAGTCTCCTGAAGAGAACCTGAGTTTTCCGATCGAAAAATATTGATTTTCAAGAATTCTATACAATTTCTACGAAAAATTTCATTTTTACCATATAAAGATACATGGAAAATTTTGAGCGCTTTGAGCGACTTCTAAATATTTTTTGATTTCAAAGTAAAAAATAGGGGTATACTTTTTTCGGTATAGAACAATCCTAGGGAGTGAGGGCATTACAAATCCGACTTTACTGTTTTTTAACCACCCTAATGTATACACAAACTTAATGATGTAAACATATAGGAACAAATTCGTATGCATGCGCGGAGTTTGCATAATCGGAAGTAATAATCATATGTACCGCATTTGTTTTTACTCTGCATATTCCTAAATGTATGCAACCATTTGCAATAGCAAGTAGACATCGGGTGCTTCTAATGAAATTAAAAATTGTCTGCTGCAATACACATGGTAAGCCCTTCGAAATTTTCTGCTGGGCTATGCGTTATAGCTTCGCAAATTTTACCCCTACCGAAACCAAAGATGTATACACATCAAAAATATTATTCAAACGAGTTTTGATGACCGTTACAAAGGAACACAACATTTTTAACCGACTTCATAAAAAGGAGAAGGTTCAGTTCGTTGCAATATGTTTTTTTTTTATGTATGTTACCGCATAACTTTGGACTAAGTTAACCGATTTCTATAGTTCTTTTTTTAAAGGAAAGTTGTTACCTCAGAGGTAGTCCCATTCTAATTTGGTTTAAATTCGATCATTGGATCATGAAGAGAGTAACGATAATCTTGAATTTTTTTATGAGAATTGAAGTCGGTTTTGTGTTTTGCTTAACAATTACTTGTTATATATGTACTAACAATTACCCGGCGTGCTTCGCTGCGCCTTAAATGTATTCTTGTGTTGTAACTCTCTCCCAAACCTCTTATGGCCTCTTTTATAAAATATATTTAAAGAGCTTTATGAAGTAAGATTAAAAAAAATCGATATGTGAAGCATTGTTTATTTTTTTGAGTGTGGGTGTTAGTTAATATCTTTTCGAAGGTAATTCTACTATACAAATATGTACTGCAGTATTTAGTAGCGTAGCGTTGTCGCTTTTGATTAGGTATTGTATTTCGGCGTTAGCGCTAAGCGTCAGAATATGCTCAGCCCAACACTTTTGTGCAGGTATGGCAGTAGGCTTTCATTAACCTTTTTCTTTTGACAGCCATACTTCAACATTTATTTTATCTTATCAATTTGCTTCAGCTGAAATTTACAAAAATGGCCTCTCTAATATTGTTTCCATTATTTTAAATTGGACCTCTGGCAATGCAGAGGCGAGAAGTGCATTCAATTTCATGCATTAGTTTTTGACTGATGCGCGTGCAAACATCTTCTGTTGCTCAAATAAAGACCTCCCTTATTAATATTTATTTAATATCTATAATGTACAGACATAGGTATTTTACAAATTTATTATATGTAAAGAATTAAGCAAAGTCCCAGCAATGGGTTGTGCGCTGGGCTTGGGACCCGCCACGTAAAAACCACTTCCAGTGAAGAAGCAAGACAAAGCCTCGGATGAGACCCCCCCTTATGATGACGACCACGGCAAATGTTTAAAGGACTACGATTTGAGGGCATGCACCTGGAATGTCCGGACCCTTAATGGGGAAGGTGCCTCTGCCCGGCTGGTTGATGTCCTCGTAAGGACAAAAGCTGACATCACCCCATCCAAGAAATGCGTTGGACGGGGCAAGGCAAACAATGTCTGGGGCCTTCCGACGTCTACTACAGCTGCCATGTAAAGGAGCGCAAATTCGGAGTTGGATTTGTGGTGGGAGAGAGACTCCGTCCCCGAGGACTGTCGTTCACCCCGGCGGACGAGCGTCTAGCCACAATCCGCATCAAAGCGAGATTCTTCAACATCTCGCTCATCTGCGCCCATGCCCCGACGGAAGAGAAGGATGAGGCATCCAAGGATCTCTTCTATGAGCGCTTGGAGCGCACGTATGAGCGCTGCCCCCGTCATGATATCAAAATCGTGCTTGGCGACTTCAATGCCAGGGTGGGCAAAGAAGGGATCTTTGGAACCACCGTCGGAAAATTCAGCCTCCACGACGAAACGTCCGACAACGGATTGAGGCTGATCGACTTCGCCGGGGCCCGAAACATGGTAGTATGCAGTACTAGGTTCAAGCATAAAAAGATCCATCAAGCTACGTGGCTGTCTCCGGATCGAAAAACGAGAAACCAAATCGATCATGTTGTGATAGACGGAAGGCACGCTTCCAGTGTTTTAGACGTACGCACACTCCGAGGCCCAAACATCGACTCGGACCACTATCTTGTTGCAGCCAAGATACGCACCCGCCTATGTGCAGCAAAAAATGTGCGTCCAAATATGCAAGGAAAGCTTAACGTCGAAAAGCTGCAATCACAACAGACAGCCAGCGCTTTCGCTACTCGACTCTCACACCTGCTCTCAGAGAGCACTCTTCAACAAACCGACATATGCGAGCAGTGGAACCACATTTCCCGCTCATTAAGTACCGCCGCCGAAGAAGTAGTCGGATTTCAGCGAGCCCGAAAGAACAACTGGTACGATGAGGAGTGTCAGGAAGCTGCAGAGAAAAAAGATGCCGCCTACAGGGCCACGCTGCGATTGGGCACAACGCGCTCTTTGTGGGACCGCTATAGGGATCTGAAGAGGGAAGCGAGACGTATTTGCCGCAATAAGAAGAGAGAGGCCGAAATACGTGAGTGCGAAGAGCTTGAAATGCTGGCCGACAGGAGGAATGCCCGAAAATTTTACCAGAGAGTTAGGCGACTTACGGAAGGTCTAAAGACCGGGGCGCACTCCTGTAGGAACAATAATGGCGACTTAGTAACTGATGTCCAGAGCGTACTTAAATTATGGAGGGAACACTTTTCCGCCCTACTAAATGGTAGCAGCACGGAAAGTTGTGGAGAAGAAGAACCCGAGCCCGCAGTCGATGATGACGGAGTCGACGTTCCACCGCCTGACTATGACGAGGTACGTATAGCAATAACACGGCTGAAAAAAAACAAAGCCGCTGGAGCTGTCAGCCTGCCAGCTGAGCTATTCAAGTACGGCGGCGAGGAGTTGATAAGGTGCATGCATCAACTCTTGTGCAGAATATGGTCAGATGAACGCATGCCCGACGACTGGAATTTAAGTGTGCTCTGCCCAATCCAAAAGAAAGGTGACCCCGCCATTCGCGACAACTACCGCGGGATCAGCCTTCTAAGCATAGGCTACAAGGTCTTATCGAGCGTATTGTGTGAAAGACTGAAGCCCACCGTCAATGAACTGATTAGGCCTTATCAGTGTGGCTTTAGACCTGGAAAATCCACCATAGACCAGGTATTCACAATACGCCAAATCTTGGAAAAGACCCGCGAGAAAAGGATCGACACTCACCACCTATTTGTCGACTTTAAAGCCGCTTTTGACAGCACTAAAAGGAGTTGCCTATACGCCGCTATGTCTGAATTTGGCATCCCCTCAAAACTCATACGGCTGTGTAAAATGTCGTTGAGCAATACCACCAGCTCCGACAGAATTGGAAAACACCTCTCCGAGCCGTTCGCCACAAAACGGGGTTTCAGCCAGGGGGACTCCCTTTCGTGCGACTTCTTTAATCTGATGTTGGAGAAGATAATAAGAGCTGCAGAACTGAACCGCTCAGGAACAATTTACTACAAGAGCGTGCAATTGCTGGCTTATGCCGATCGACATCATCGGTAAAAAAAACCGCGAAGTCTGTTCTGCCTTTTCCAAGTTGGATAGGGAAGCAAAGCGCATGGGTCTGGTGGTAAACGAGGACAAGACGAAGTATCTCCTGTCATCAAACAAACAGTCAGCACATTCGCGCCTTGGCACCCACGTCACTGTTGACAGTTACAATTTCGAGAAAGTAGAGAATTTCGTTTACTTGAGAACCAGCATTAACACCGATAATAATGTCAGCATTGCAATCCAACGTAGAATCACTCTTGCCAACAAGTGCTACTTTGGACTGAGTAGGCAATTCAGGAGTAAAGTCCTCTCTCGACGAACGAAAACCACGCTCTATAAGTCACTCATCATGCCCGTGCTGGTATATGGCGCAGAAGCATGGACAATGACAACATCCGATGAGGCGGCTCTTGGGGTGTTTGAGAGAAAGATTTTGCGGAAGATTTACGGTCCTTTACGCGTTGGCGACGGCGAGTACCGCAGACGATGGAACGATGAGCTGTATGAGCTTTACAACGACATAGTGCGTAGTGGACATAGTGCAGCGAATTAAAATACAGCGGCTCCGCTGGCTTGGTCATGTCGTTCGAATGGACACCGACGCTCCAGCTCTGAAAGTATTCAACTCGGAACCCGCTGGTGGTAGCAGAGGAAGAGGGAGGCCTCCACTGCGAGGGAAAGATCAGTTGGAGAAGGACTTGGCTTCACTTGGCGTTTCCAATTGGTGTCAGTTGGCACAGAGGAGAAACGACTGGCGTGCTTTGCTGAACTCGACCAAAATCGCTTAGGCGGTTACAGCGCCAAAAAAGAAGAAGAAGAAAGAATTAAGCTTGATAACTGCAAAATCCAAGCATATAGTTGCAGTTCATTTGGCAGGGCAAAAACCATTGATATGTAAGTGGGTGATTTCCAAACGAAGTGCTATTTTTTTGCCAACCTCAGACGAACACGAGCCCCCAGTCGATTTCGATGGAGTCGTTGTCTCTCCACCTAAATATGACGAGGTACGAATAGCGATTACGCGGCTGAAAAACAAAAAAAAAACCTGGAGCTGACGGCCTGCTAACCGAGCTATTCAAGTACGGTGGCGAGGAGCTGATGAGGAGCACGCATCAGCTCTTATGCAGAATATGGTCAGATGAATGCATGCCCGACGACTGGAACTTAAGTGTGCTCTGCTCAATCCACAAGAAAGGCGACCCCGCCATTCGCTCCAACTACTGCGGAAGCAGCCTTCTAAGCATAAATTATAAGGTCTCATCGAGTGTATTGTGCGAAAGACTGAAGCCCACTGTCAACGAACTGATTGGACCTTGTCAGTGTGGCTTTAAGCCTGACAAATCCACCATACATAAGGTATTCCCAATACGGCAGATCTTGGAAAATACCCTCAAGAATGGGACACGCTTTCGACAACACGAAGAGAAGTTGTTTTATGCCGCAATGTCTGAATTTGGTATCCCCGCGAAACTAATACGGCTGTGCAAAATAACATTGAGCAATACCACCAGCTTCGTCAGAATAAGGAAGGACCTCTCCGAGCCGTTTGATACCAAACGAGGTATCAGACAAGGTGACTCCATTTCGTGTGATTTCTTTAATCTGATGTTGGAGAAGATAATAAGAGCCGCATAACGGAACCGTTCAGGCACAATACTTTAAAAGAGCATACAATTGCTGGCGTACGCCGACGACATCGATATTATGGGTAAAAACGAGGGCTACGTCTGTTCTGCCTACTCGGGATTGGATAGAAAAGCAAAGCGAATGGGTCTGATGGTGAACTAGGACAAAACGACGTATCTCCAGTCATCACACAAACAGTCAGAGCATACGTATCTTGGCACCCACGTCACTGTTGAACGTTACCATTTTGAAAAAGTAGACGACTTCGTTTATTTGGGAACCAGCATTAACACCAATAATAATGTCATTCTTGAAATCCAACGGAGAATCACTCTTGCCAACAAGTGCTACTTTGGACTGAGTAGGCAATTGAGAAGTAATGTCCTTTCTCGTCGTACAAAGATCACACTCTATAAGTCAGTTATCATGCCTGTGTTGGTGTATGGCGCAGAGGCATGGACATGGAAAACATCTGCTGAAGCGGCTCTTGGAGCTTTGGAGAGAAAGATTTTGAGAAATATTTACGGAGCTTTATGCGTTGGCGATGGCGAATACCGCAAACGATTTAACGATGAGCTGTATGAGCTTTACAACGATATAGACATAGTGCAGCGAATTAAAATTCAGCGGCTACGCTGGCTTGGCCATGTCGTTCGAATGGACAGAAACGCTCGTGCTCTGAAAGTATTCAGCGCGGGCCTCGATACTCTTAACAGAGGAAGAAGGAAGACGAAGGCCTCCTCTGCGTTGGAAATGCCAGGTGGAAAAGGACTTGGATTCACTTGGCATTTCCAATTGGCGTCAGTTAGCGCAGAAGAGAAATGACTGGCGTGCTGTTTTGGACTCGGCCAAAATCGTTTAGGCGGTTACTGCGCCAATATAGAAGAAGAAAGTAAAAACGAAACATCAAAAACAGCATTATACGATCCAAATATTAAGCCACTAAAATGCAGTTTTTTATTATTGTAAGCCATTTTGTGTTCTTTTGCGAACGGTATTGTTCTGATATAATTTACCTACTTCAAATAAAAATATTTGTCCCCGCTCAGGCTATTCGATAATCAACATTAAAAAAGTTTAAGCAAACAAGCAATGAAAAAAGGCGTAACTGTTTGTAAATTACCACCTTCACCTTTATATTTTATTCTATTTTCGCCTTTTTTATCAGCATAATCGTGGCTTTCTACTGCCTCTCCGAATTTTCCTGAATGTCACTTTTTTCATTTCCTTGTGTGTGTGTGTTTCGTGAAATAAGACTCTTGAAAAAAAAACGAAAAATGTGAAATATTTCTATAATGCCACTTTTAGGTGAAAGAGGATTTATTATTTATAATGCTTACTTCTCCAAAAGTTTTCAAATGGAATATATGGGAAATTGTTGCCGAAGAAAGATTAAACAAAAAGCCTGCTTCCCAAAAAAAACATGACTTGAGACCATGAAAATGTCATGAAGAAGGTGGAAGAAACCTTAAAAAATAGCTTATGTAACAAATGATTTTCATATGCAAATGTTTAAAGGGCATGCATTTAGTGTTAAAAATCAGTACAATGTTTAGCGGTAAGAATACTTTTTTCTAATAGTTTCTAAACTTATTTAATCCTTTAACTTACTTTTATAAAAAAATAAGAAAAAAATGTATCTTTGCGGAGACTGAAAGCAGTTTCGTATTCTGCATAAATTTTCACTTCGATAATCGGTTTCAAAGGATAAATTTACCAGTCTTAAAAAAAACGTGTGTAGCACCGTACACATGATATAAATGAAACTTCTTAAAAAAAAATGTGAGTACCAGGTACTCATGAAATTTGATGTTTAAACATTTTACGGTTCGGCAAACCATTAGGCGATTGAGTTACATACACAGGTTTGGTTAGAGATTAAACATTATTTCATTAAATTTTATTCATTTTCTGATATATAATTTATTTATTAATTTTCCGGTAACACCACCTTATATGAATTTACCCTGCTAGCATCCTTAGGACCGGGTTGTAATGGAAGTAACAAATAAATGCAAATGTTTATAATTCAATCAATAGATCCTTACGAATTCGCCGCGATTTGTTACGATTCTCCCCGTGCAATATAACCAAGGCACTAAGTAACGTACGCACTTTTGGTTGCAAAATGCATTTATTTAAGTTGAAAGAAGACAAATTCCTTTGTTCGGCATTTCTTCTAACTCGCTTTTTATCTTCCAAAGCGAATTCATATTTTCTTATCACGAATTCATTTATTCATGTGGTAGCAAGAGTAAAAAAACACAAAATTACCTCATAGATTATACGCACAATTTTCACGTTTATGCGTAGTCCAATCCATGAAATCATTTCATGGACCTGAGTAAAAACTCAGTGAATAAACTCCATTTCGTGTATAATTGAAATCATGAAATGGTGTTCCAGCACTCAGTTTCTACTCAAACGCATGAAATGCTTTCATGAAGTCGCCTACGCATAATGGTAGTAAATGACAGAATGAATTACAACAAATACATCATTTTGACATAATGCAAGCCTTAAACGTTGCGACTGTTGGTTCAGATCGATCCGTAAACAACTTGGACGTTTTGCCCACAAGCATTGCAATTTTACCAGCAGTCTAATTGTAAAATCTCATTTTTACAATTTCATAGTTTCGGCTTACATAAAATTCAACGAAAGCGCGCATGACATATTTATTTTATATATATATTTATTTATATACGCTTATTTGAAAACACTTTTGTCATTTCATTGACCCATTTGCCAGTAGCAACATTATAAATATATTTCGAATAAAAATTTTTTTTTATTACAATTCCAAAAATAATTTGTTTTAGAAAATAAAGAGAAACAAAGAAAAAATTAAATAAAAAATGCCAGGCACTTGCCTTTTATACAGAACTACGCACAAATAAAAGCGCGGTAAAAAAGGAAAGTACGTTTATTGTGCCGAAGGATGTTACAGAGAGAAGGGAGTCGATGAATGTGTGTGGTGTTCAATTGACTGCATTATCTATCCAAGGTTGTGGCCTGCACTTCAGTCGAGTAAAATCAATTATTCAATCCTGATGCAGTTCCATCTACTCCACTTTCATGCGTTATTTCGTAATATTTTCGTATATATTTAACCATTATATTTCCTGATTTTTCAGTAACAGCCAAAGCGATTTTGAGCAAATTCCTTAAAGCGCGCCACACATTTTGTTTTTTATATTACTGGTTACTGAACCCAAAATCTCATGTCTCACTCTAGGATAAGCTCTTATTCTATTCATATGTTTTAAAAACAGTATGGACATATGGAAAACAATTATGGGGCTCTGCAGACCCTCCAATATAGATATAGATACTCCCCAGGCTCCTATTAAATAATCTTAAAATGATTGCGAACGCTCCATTTTATGCCACAAAGAACCAAATATACCGTGACCTTGATCCCTATTGGTGCTTCTGAAATAAAACTACACCTTGGCGCACCAAAAACAAATTCATGATCACCCAAATCCTCTTATTTCTACACTTATTTCTCATAAAGTATCATTTATGATTATTTTTATCTAGTAATAAGTTTTAAATATTGCTTAATGCACAATACAGATTGCAATAGAATATGTGAATTTAAAACAAGTAAGAAAGTCTAAGTTCGGGCGGAGCCGAACATTAAATACCCGGCGCAAGTATTAAATATATGTTTTCCTCCTTTCCGAAAGCTACCGCTACATGATAAGCCGGGGTGTATACATTTTAAGTAAATTAGCGTCCTTAAATTTCGAAATATTGAAATTTCAAGCATTTCTGAAATTTACCGTTATATGAAGAGCGGCCTCAATTTTAGTCCGATTTCAACAATTTTCAACGGTTTGCTTTTATGTGGCAAGCACAATAACCATACCGAGCTTGGTACAAATTGCTAGAACGGTTAGCGAGATACATATATGTGATCATAAGTGGGCGGTGCCACGCCCATTTTCCAAAATTTTGTCATAAGCGTATTTCTTGGTAAAGAATTGTTGCAACCATCAATTTTGAATAAATTAGCTTCAATATTTACTGATTTATCGAAGATTTTGTATTTCTCGAAATTACCGTTATATGGGATGTGGGAGTGGTTAATGTCCGATTTTAGAAATTTTCGGCCATTTGATATGCTGTACCAGCACCAACAACTGTGCCAAGTTTGGAAGAAATTGGTGTAGCGGGTACCAAGATATACACATGTAACCATAAGTGGGCGTGGCTACGCCCATTTGCTAAAATTTTGTAATATTCTTATTTTTCGTCTAAAACTCATTGCTAATATCAATTTTGAGTGAATTATCTTCAGTAGTTACTAAAATATCGCAGTTTTCGTTTTTCTGAAAATTACCGTTATATGGGAGGTAGGCGTGGTTATTGTCTGATTTTTAAAATTTTCAGCCATTTAGTATGCTGTACTAAGGCCAACAACTGTACCAAGTTTGGAAGACATTGGTGCAGCGGTTACCAAGATATACACATGTAACCATAAGTGGGCGTGGCTACGCCCATTTTCCAAAAATTTATAATATTAATGTTTTCCGTCTGAAACTCATTGTAAGTATCAATTTTGAGTGAATTATCTTCAGTAGTTACTAAAATATCGCAGTTTTCGTATTTCTTAAAATTACCGTTATATGGGAGGTAGGCGTGGTTATTGTCCGATTTCGCCCATTTTCAATACCATCCGTCCTACGCCCAAAAGAAGTTCACGTACCAAGTTTCGTTAAGATATCTCAAT
>NW_023458659.1:121168-170975 GCF_013731165.1 Rhagoletis pomonella
GTTCACCACCAGACCCATTCGCTTTGCTTCTCTATCCAATCCCGAGAAGGCAGAACAGACGTAGCCCTTGTTTTTACCGATAATATCGATGTCGTCGGCATACGCCAGCAAATGTACGCTCTTGTAAAGTATTGTGCCTGAGCGGTTCAGTTCTGCGGATCTTATTAAAGAAATCACACGAAAGGGAGTCCCCTTGTCTGAAACCTCGTTTGGTATCAAACGGGTCGGAGAGGTCCTTCCCTATTCTGACGGAGCTGGTGGTATTGCTCAACGTCATTTTACACAGCCGTATTAGTTTCGCGGGTACACCAAATTCAGACATCGCGGCATAAAGGCAACTTCTCTTCGTGCTGTCGAAAGCGGCTTTGAAATCGACAAATAGATGGTGTGTGTCGATCCTATTCTCGCGGGTCTTTTCCAAGATTTGGCGTATTGTGAATACCTGATCTATGGTGGATTTTCCAGGCCTAAAGCCACACTGATAAGGTCCAATCAGCTCGTTTACGGTGGGCTTCAGTCTTTCGCACAATACACTCGATAACCTTATAACCTATGCTTAGAATGCTGATTCCGCGGTAGTTGGCGCGTATGGCGGGGTCGCCTTTCTTGTGGATTGGGCAGAGCACACTTAAATTCCAGTCGTCGGGCATGCGTTCATCTGGCCATATTCTGCATACGAGCTGATGCATGCACCTCATCAACTCCTCGCCACCGTACTTGAATAGCTCAGCTGGCAGGCCGTCAGCTCCAGCAGCTTTGTTGTTTTTCAGCCGCGTAATCGCTATTCGTACCTCGTCATAGTCAGGCGGTGGGACAGCTACTCTATAATCATCGACTGGGGACTCGGGTTCGTCTTCTTCACTATTTTCAGCGCTGATACCATTCAGTAGGTTGTAAAAGTGTTCCCTCCACAATTTAAGCATATTCTGGACATCGGTCAATAGGTCGCCATTGTTGTTCTTACAGGAGTTCGCCCCGGTCTTGAAACCTTCTGTAAGTCGCCTAACCCTTAAGCTCTTCGCACTCACGTATTTCGGCCTCTCTCTTCTTATTGCGGCAAATACCTCTCGCTTCCTTCTTCAGTTCCCTATAACGGTCCCACATGGCTCGCGTTGCGCTCGTTCGCAGCGTGACCCTACAGGCGGCGTCTTTTTTCTCTGCGGCTTCTTGACATTCCTCATCGTACCAGTTGCTCTTTCGGGCTCGCAGAAATCCAACTACTTGTTCGGCGGCGGTACTTAATGATCCTGAAATGTGGTTCCACTGCTCGCGTATGCCGGATTGTTGAAGAGTGCTCTCAGAGAGCAGGTGTGTTAGTCGAGTGGCGAATAAATTGGCCGTCTGTTGTGATTGCAGCTTTTCGAAGTTAAGCTTTCCTTGCATTGTTGGGCGCAAATTTTTTCCTGCACATAGGCGGGTGCGTATCTTGGCTACAACAAGATAGTGGTCCGAGGCGATGTTTGGCCCTCGGAGTGTACGTACGTCTAAAACGCTTGAAGCATGCCTTCCCTCTATCACAACATGACGATTTGGTTTCTCGTTTTTCGATCTGGAGACAGCCATGTAGCTTGTTGGGTGTTCTTATGCTGGAACCTAGTACTTCATATTACCATGTTTCGGGCCCCGGCGAAGTCGATCAGCCTCAGTCCGTTATCGGATGTTTCGTCGTGGAGGCTGAATTTTCTGACAGTGGCGCCAAAGATCCCTTCCTTGCCCACCTTGGCATTAAAATCGCCAAGCACGATTTTGACATCGTGTTGGGAGCAGCGCTCATATGTACGTTCCAAGCGCTCATAGAAGAGATCCTTGGACGCCTCATCTTTCTCTTCCATCGGGGCATGGGCGCAGATGAGCGAAATGTTGAAGAATCTAGCTTTGATGCGGATTGTGGCTAGACGTTCGTCTACCGGGGTGAACGCCAGTACTCGGCGACGGAGTTTCTCTCCTACCACGAATCCAACACCGAATTCGCGCTCCTTTACTTGGCAACTGTAGTAGACGTCGCAAGGCTTCACGCTTATTTTTCCTTGCCCCGTCCATCGCATTTCTTGGATGGCGTGATGTCAGCCTTTGTCTTCCCGAGGACATCAACCAGCCGGGCAGAGGCACCTTCCCCATTAAGCGTCCGGATATTCCAGGTGCATACCCTTAAATCATAGTCCTTTATACGTTTGCCGTGGTCGTCATCAGAAAAAGGGGGTCTCATCCGAGGCTTTTTAGGTTTTTTCATTGGGCGGGGTTTTAACGTGGCGCGACCCAAACCCAGCGCACGCGAAGTTTAGTTTTTCATTGACTCTTATAGTAAACGAGCCACTCTTTCCAATGCAATAAACTGCAGCTTTCTAGCTGCATTCGTTTTTTCACAATTTCACTTCAAAGTTAGGTACCTTCACACAAAAAAAGAACAAAAAAATCAAATCTGACAAACTATTCTGAAATTAATCAAATTCGCTTGAAACTCGTTACTCGGGGGTTTTCGAACATCGGGTTCGTAATCACTGACCTCGTTTTCGGTGTCAACGACATATTTGAGTTTCACATGAATCCGAACAAGTTTTAAACTTTTTCCGCCATATTGGATCCGCCATTTTGAATTTAAAAAAACGAACTTCGGATTCGTAATCAGCGACACCAAAAACCCCCGGGTAATGAGTTTCAAGCAATTCCGATTAATTTTTAAAAAAGTCATCCGCCATATTGGATCCGCCATTTTGAATTTTGGAAAACTAACATCGGATTCATAATCAGCGACCCCGAAAACCTCCGAGTAACGAATTTCAATCCATTAAAACGTTCAGAAGCATCAAAATCAACTTCGTAAACTTCAAAGTCGTTTTTCTCGAAATCTTTTTTCTGAGCGTAGGTCCCTTTTAACTTTACGTGTCACATATAAGTATATGTAACGCGTTAAGGGCCGTTAGCGTATCTGTGTTATGCTATAGTTTATTTATTTATTTCATTTAACTACAGAAAATTCCATAGAATTACTCGAAAATAGATAAATTAACGGTCCTAAATCTCCGAACTCGATAAAAAGGTTTTAATTCAATAAAAGTCCCATATGATTATTATGAGAAGACGTAAATCATATTCGTCTTGAAATAAACGTCCCGAGAGACGAAAAAAAATTAAAAGCCGATATAATTATTATGAGAAGACGTAAATAATATTCGTCTTGAAATAAACGTCCCGAGAGACGACACAAAAATAAAAAGCCCATATAATTATTATAAGAAGACGTTAATAATATTTGTCTTGAAATAAACGTCCCGAGAGACCAAAAAAAATTAAAATCCCATATAATTATTATGAGAAGACGTAAATAATATTTGTCTTGAAATAATCGTCCCGCGAGACGAAAACAACTTTTCCATTGTTGAGTAATAATTATGGAGCAATATTTAATCTTATTTCTTATTATCGTTATGGTCTCTGGTTATAGTTTACGTGAACTCCCAGTACTCGCAGACCCGTTTTCAGCAAGGACTAAGTTACCAACAGTGTATTGTGTTGGACTACTGTGCTTTTTGTCGAAAATCTACTTGGCTTTTATTCGCTGACTCTTGACTCGTTCTGCTGTTTCTATTTGTACCTCGCTGAGTTGCTCGTTGCTCATGACTTCCAGGTAATGTAATTCTAATATGAGCTTGTTCTGTAGATTATCTCTCGGCTTAAAATTGAACAACAATTCGTGTGGTGTTCGGCTAGTTGTTTTGTTCTTCTTCGGGCTTGTGAAAAATTGTAGCAGAAAAGAGACTTAAAATGTATCAATATGTATCACTTTTTTCATTTAAGTATCAAATCATCAATATGAAATAATTTTTGTGAAAAACCATTTTCCAAAACTATTTAACATTTATTGCACGAGCAAGTTGAAATTATTTCCCGAAAGCGATTTGCGTAGTTTCCGTTGCAGTTACACCTTGCAATTTTTATTGCCTAAAGTGGTTTCTGAAAATCTGCAAAAAGAACTTTCTGACTCTTTACACGGGAAAGTAGACTTTCGATTTCGCATTTTGACAGCAAAAGCGTAGAAAAAGAGCTAGCATTGCCACGTTTAACCACACCTTTAGTCTGGTAAACTATGTATACTTATCAACAGCTGATTCGTAGCTTTTTCCCTATAAAAAAAAAAAAATGTAACAAAACATTGTTCTGAATTTTATTTACTCAAATGCGTTATGCCTTTCGGCAGCGGGCGGATTCAAAATTGGATGAATATCGTACAGCTGATTGCAGTTTACCAACTGTAACGAAGCGTTTTCCTGTGAAGGCCCCGACGCTTCTGTTTTCTATGCTGAGGTATACTCGCCGTGCCCAGGGTCCATTACAATAAAGTTATATTGTAGGGCCTTTGCAAATAGCACTTTCTTGAATTGCTAAAAACGTGTTACTACTTAATTTCTATGAACATAATACGATTAACGGTGTATGAATTCCTAACGGTGAATTCCCAGCGCTGCTGCTGGGTGACGTCGGCGCCACTCTGTCGGCGCTCTGCTGCTGTGCGACGTCGGCGCTACTGTGTCGGCGCTCTGCTCCTATGTGACGTCGGCGCCCTTGTGTCGGCGTTCTGCTTCTGCGTCACCGTTGCGCGGGCTTGCACGCTATTGCTTGCGACGCTATTCTGACGGCGCTCTGCTGATGGACGGCGTCGGTACCACTATGCCGGCGCTCTGCTGCTGTACGACGTCGGTGCCACGACGTCGGCGCTACTATGTCGGCGCTCTGCTGCTGTGTGGCGTTGGTTCGACAATGGTGGCGCGCTGCTGCTGTTCGACGTCGGCCCTACATGTCGACACTCTGCTACGTTGCGAGCGGGCGTCGCCGTGACGCGTATCCGCGGTGGTCTGTGGCGTGGCGGCCCTCTACCTTTGAACAGCCAAGCCCTGTATAGTCGCCTATGTACAAGTCATGCGCTATTAATTAGTAGCTGTGCGTTGACGACCACGGCTCCGCAAACGAAGCTTAGTTTTTTGGGCGACGTTGGTGTGCTCCTCTGGGCGACGTCGGCGCGGGGCTGGTAGGCGAACTGGCGTCACCGTCGCGCGGCTTCACGGTTGACTATGGGGTGGCGGCGCTCTTCCTTTGAACAGCCAAGCCTTGTATAGTCGCCTATGTACAAGTCGAGAGCTATTCTCTAGTAGCTGTGCGTTCACGACCACCGCTCCGTGCTGACTGACTCCTATGTTGTTAACTCACATCTGTTGTAGCTGGTGCTCTTTGTGTTGCTGAGTTGTGTGGGCACATGTTACGTTGATATGGCGACGGTGTAGCCGAGGAGTGTTGATACGGTGTCTCGTGTTGGTTGGCCGTGTCGATGATGTTGCTATAGTCGTTGTTGTTGGTGTAGGGGTATGCGTTCGTGTGGGCTAAATTCCGCGGATATTTAGTCCTCACACAACTACCAGAAAAATTATCAAACTTCCACCAAGATAATTCGGTAACCGGTAAACCGATACTAAAATAATTTTATACAAACAAAATACATGGGGGAAATTTACCGCAAAACTCCACAGGCAAACACCGATGGCGCGCCAACTGTCATTTTGACGAACAGTATGATTGCAAGTTTTTGTGTGTGGCACTTTGATGTCTTGATATATATAAGCATTTGCCGCATGACGCCACCAGACAACATTCTCTCAATTTCGGTGTTTAAAAACATTTAAATCTTAAAAAACTTGCTGAATGACTTCCTAAAATGTTATCATAAATAATCCAATAGGGAACAGATTCTTATTTAGATTTAAAATTAATATTTCATTTATGTTACCAGCAGCACGCTTTCTATCAACTGAAAGTATGGCTGTCTAACTTTCAAATTGCAGGCAATAGATGTCAAGCAATAAGCGCTGACATATATTGCAGCCCATGAGAAATAGGCGGAAATATATTTTCTGACATGGTTATCACGACATTGGTGATTTCCTGTGGAAACAGGTTCTTACCGAGCACCGAATTACCGAGTACCAAGCCCTAATTTTTGTTATTGAACATAGCGAAAAAAATGCAACGCTATGATATTGTTCGTTTATACACATTTTGACGTTTTTCGTCATGGACCATGAATCACAATACATGAAAGGTTCGTTCACTGAACGACAATGAACTTTTGGATGTACGTTGCCACAGGTGCACGACATGTTTTGTAATGCATACAAATTTACAGATTTTTTTCATTTGTATTTGGAAAAGTATCAAAATTTAAAAAAAAGTATCTCTCCAAAATTCATCGGAAAATGTATCACTTTTGATCCACTTGGATCAAAACGGTCACACTGCCACTGTATAGCTCGAAAGCTGTTCGTACCAACATTTGTTTTCGCTCATCGAAGGAAGTAACATGCTTAGAATCATTCGGTTTGGTCGCTCAGCATGTCCATTTGCACGCGGTGTTCTTACCGCGTTAAGTACGTGTTTTATATGGTTGTCGCTGCAATACTTTTTGAAGTCGTGGGACTTCGTAGCTAGCATTGCCACGTTTAACCACTCCTTTAGTCTGGTAAATTATAGGTTCTTTCCCGTACGCAACGCGGGATCCCGCGGGTGCCCAAAATAGCCCAGAAATTATTCCCGTACTGAACAAAATGGGTAATAGAGAGCGAAAATGGGAACGTATTGGATCGTAAGTGTCTTCTTCTTCCTGCCCGAAACAGCCCGGATTTTTTCTCCGGGTAAAAATTGATAAAGTGTCAAAGTGCATATCAGCTGTTTTGTGTTTACATGTTGCCTGTTTCTAGTGATGTGCTGAGTCAAGACTGTTAAGTATTCATCGATATTCGGCACCGATTTAAAAAGTATCCAATACTCTCGATACTCGGTACCGAAACATTTATGTTTCGAATAAAAGCGCACATAGGCCAAAAATATATAAAAAAAACGGTCCAAGGGAGACTCGCCTAAAAAAACCCGAATGTAGGAGCCAATAGAGCTTTTCATACGGATTCAAATGAAAGATGCATATATGTCGGTTCGAGACCAAAATGCAGAGAAACTCTTACTTGTTTGAAGCATTTTTGTTCCAGCTGAATCGGACGATATCATTTTTGTAGGCCTGGGGGCAGATTCTGTAACCAGTTAGCGACAATTTTCGAATCAGCTACGGTTTTGTTGACGTATGATATGAAATATTTTTACGTCAACAAGTGCGATATCGATCCGAAACTTGCCGCTAACTGGTTACAGAATCTCCCCCCCTGAATGGCTTCTTCATCAAGTCAAGTACCTAAAATATGTATAAGACAACATTTCTATAAAAATTTTAATTTATGAATATTAGCTCGCTATTATACATACAGTCATGTGAAAATTAATAGGAACACAACATTTTTACCAGTTTTGGGTATTTTTCTATTTTTACTACTTACTTAGCGTACTTAAAATTTTTCTATAAAATCTTAATAAAAAGTTTGTTGTTGTAAAATGTTGTTGAATAATTTTTTTTTCTACAAAGTTTGAAATTTGGGTTTATATGGTTTTTGTTAGATAACGAGCCGCATTTTTATAAAAAAAAATAATAAACATTAACCAAACAATAGAAAAATACCCAAAACTGGTAAAAATGTTGTGTTCCTATTAATTTTCACATGACTGCACATATCGCTCATTTACTTCAATAGTGTCATAATTCAAAATATACAAATATTGAGCTAAGTTGCAGAAAATACCGCTACCTCTTCTTCTTTGTTGTGTTCATAGCTGTACCGATTACCAGTAGCTCACTACAACAAAATATGCATTTCTTTTACTATAGGAGTATATGTAAATTCAAAACTTTAAAGCCATTTTACACGATTTTCGGTTTTTTGAGTTATGACACTTTAAATAAAGGAGCAATATGTACATATTTTTCTTATACAAATTTCTTTGCAGTAGCAGAGTGTAAGGAGAAGTGGAGAAACATAAGGAATGGTTTCGTTCGCAGCCTCAAGCCGCCTCCGAGCGGCTCATCTTCAAAAAATAAGAAAAAGTATTATTTGCACGAAGTAATGCAGTTTGTGTTGCCGTATGTTAAACCAGTCCAACACGCTGAGCAAACTGGTAACATTACCTTGTCAGATTGGGATGTACATCATGCGGAAGAAGTCACGACGATGGAAGATGGGCACGAAAACGACATAACGTTTGAAACGGCACAGAACACTCTAGCAAGTACGGGGCAAAAAAGGAAACGTAAGAAAGGCTCTGCCGGAAACGACGAAGTCGAAGAGGCCGTCTTAGGCTATATTACTAACAGAAACGCAAAGAAAACCGAAGACGATTCTTGCAAACTGTTTCTGCTAAGCTTACTCCCGGACGTAAATAGCTTATCAGCCGCGCGTTTCAGGCAATTCAAAATAAGATCTTTGCTCCTGGTGGAAGACCTGTTGAAGAACGAAAATGAAGAATTTATTTTACCAAATCAGGCTTCGCCGTTCGTAGCTACTCCCTCACCTTCTCCAAGTGACGCACCAACACCTTCTCGTATAATTTACGCTGAAATGGCTCACGACTTCATTTCTGATGACTCACATGCCCCCACTTTTGCTAGTACGCCTGCTACTTCACCCGATATAGCACCAACTCCGCCAGTTGTAGCACTCACTACAATAGCAGATAGCTTTCCGGTGATGACCCAGGGTGGAACTCAAACGTGTTTCTTTAGAAAGCAATGAAATAAAAAATAAAAATGTATTTGTACAAAGACAAATAAAAAGAGAGAAGTTGCTGTATTTGCACTGTTTTTCTTGTTGTAGCTTAAGCGACGTTGCTGGCCCCACTTAGGTCACCCTAGCTCTTGTAACGGGGGTCCAGGGAGCTTTGCTGCTATTTCGACGAGGTTGATTCCAGGCGGAGAGAATTTGAACCTGATGATGAAGATGTGCCTCGGGTCATATCAGATTATCCCATGGCCGCACTGTGCGAGGTAATTTAGCAGGACTGCAGCCTAGAGTTTCCGCCTAGGATTTTCGGGTTTCTCACTGTCATTCTCACATGGTAATTTTTTGTAAAAAATTCCCCCAGGTTTCCTTAGAGGGGCTAAGGGGTGAGGATAACTTTTCTTTAAGTTTACACCCTGCTTTCTCTAGGGAATTGGGTTTGGAAATCCACACCTTCTACTCGGCCCACCACACCAAAATCAAAAAAAGAATGCTACTTACCTTAACGTAATCATAATCCTTTCCTCCGGGCTAACGCATTCTCTCATATTAGTATTTTGCTTTTGAATAGCCGGCTTGACAATTTCCACAAGCTCCTTAAAAGCATTTTTAGACATTCTGTAAAATGTCTGGAATTTGAAATCGTCTTCTTCTAACTCCTTAGCGGCCATGAATAATCTTCTATTTGAGTTGTTTTTAATATATGGATGCACCCAATGCTTCCTTTTTCTTTTATTTCTCCTTCGATGTAGGAGATAATTTAATAAAATAAATTCTTCATCGCTGCTAGATAGTCGCATTGTGTGCGGACCTGTTAGCGTATCGTCATCGTCGCTGCATGAAAAATTAGTGTCGCGCCGATGACGATACGATGACGAGGCGAGTCGTGTGCGGAGTGCCTAAAGTACGTGTTTTATATCGTTGTCGCTGCAATACTTTTTGAAGTCGTGGGACGTAAACACTGTCCCGCGGTCAGTCACTATTCTCGCTGGTACACCAAAGTAACTGCTAACCTCGTTGTGTAACTCGATGACATGACGTGTTGTAAAAGCATCCACGAAAAATAAAACATGTTCGTTTTTTTTTCTTGCTCTTCGGGAATGGACCTAGGTGATCCAAGGGTACGTTCTTGAAAGGAACTGGCTCCATCTCGTAGTGGTGGTATTCACCCTCTTTTCTACCCCCTCGATGCTTGTTGCACGCGCCCTCGATACACGTATTTATGAATGATTTTACGAAATTACGCATCCTTGGGAACCAAAAGTATTTTTGCGTTTCTTCTATGGTTTTCTCGATACACAGGTGTTTTACTTTCTCACGTACGTTTTGTATTACCTTGTACCGCATCGTATTGGGTACAACCCATAACATTTTGTTATTTTCTTTACGATAAAGTCGTCCATTTTTGTTAAGTTTGCTGATTATCTCGCGTATTTTGTCGTCTTGTTGCTGCATACTACAAACCCAATGGTTTGTCTCTAAAGTTATCTTCGCTAACTTCAGTGAAGCTGTGTCAAGTTCTTCGCTGTCCTCATTCGGCATTCTACTTCGGAAATCAACGTGCTCCATTCGCCGCCCTGGACGGTGTTCTAATGATACGTCGTAATCTTGAATACATAACCACCTGCGCGCTATTCTCGGTATAAGCTATCTTTTACTCATGGCTGTCGTTACCGCGCTACAGTCAGTTACAACTACGACATGCTTACCTTGCCCATAGTAATGGAAACACTCTAAACTGCTAACTACTGCCAACACCTCAAGCTCGTAACTATAAAATTTTCGTTCTCAATCTGTTGTAGATCTGCTATAATAAGCAGTCGGCTTCCAATTCCCATTATCGTCTTGAAGTAACATGCCCGCAATTCCAATGGAACTTGCATCCGTATGGACCTGATGCTCCGCTTCTTCCCTATATGCTGTCATTACTGGTTTTGAAGTCAAAGCTTTGTTTAAGTCGCAAAAAACTTTCTCGTGCTGTCTGCCCACTCGAATGGCTGCTCTTTCCGTAGCGATTTCCCCAACGCTCCGCTCTTGATTGAATACCCCGGAGCAAATCGGCGGAAGCACCCGCCAAGCCCAAGGAACCTCCTCACATCCGTCGTTGACTTAGGAGTAGGAAAACTACTAACTACTCTTCATCCATTCCAGGACTCACACCATCAGGATGTCCCAGAAACTCAATGGTTTGCTTCAGAAATTCGCATTTGTTGATGTTAGTGTAAGCCTTGGTTGTCTCTTATATTATCGCTGCCTATCAGAATGTCGTCCATATAATGCGGGCGCGTTTTTGAGCCCAAAGGGCATCCTCTTAAACCCGTATAAATCCTCTGTGGTGATAAACGCAGTATACTTTCTACACCCCTCTTCAATCGGCACCTGATAATATCCGCTGTTCAAGTATTGAGAAATATTTAAACTTCATGGCTTCACTCAGCCTTTCCTCTATATTCGGAGTTGGAAACATCTCTTTCGCTGTGTATTTATTTAAACTTCTGTAATCGACGCAAAGTCGCTCACCTCCATTCTTTTTAGGTACCAAAACTACTGGACGTGCATATTCCGATTTAGATTTCGAAATTATGTCGCATTCTAAAAGTTTGTGAATCATCTTTGCTATAACACACTGCTTCGGTTCGGGCACCCTGTATGGCTTTTGTGCTACAGGCACGTTCAATGTAAACTCAATCTTCACCTGCATTGTATCAGTTACGTCAATATATTGCAGGCTTTCTGCAAAAATATCACTGTTCTCCTTCAAAAATGTCTGAAGATCATCTTTAATTTTCACGTCATCAATACTGCAAATTATGTCGTTAGATTAAATTGTCTTTGCCCTAACCTCGGCTTTTGCTACGTGCGACGAAAACTGCACGCTATCGCTCTTAATTTCTGCTACTACATTCTCCTCTTGAAATACGTCTTGCCCCAAGAGAATGTCCGTCGATATAACTTCGTCGTCAACAACAAACAATTCCATATTGACTACCTCAACGTTTAACCCAATATTTGTGCTTAACTTTTCAGTCAAACAACGCCTTCCAACGCGTATACCAAAAATAACCATCGAACACTTCTGACGGGTTATCGGTAAATCATCTGCTACTGAACGCTTAACCATACTGCATTCGCTCCCAGTGTCTATGAACGCCAAAAATTACTTACCATTTATTGTAATATACTTTTCGAAAAATGTTGGTGGTTGTTCAACCGTGGTATTTTTACCACAATTCTCCGACTCGCCACTTCTATGAAATTTACTGCTGTCTTTACAACGCTGTTGTTTCGGTTTTGCACAATTTCGTTTCACTTCTAAAGTTTTTCGTTAACGACGAATTTTGCAAATAATTACCGATCGTTTCAGGCATTTCCGTTAAGGAATTAAATCGAATCGCAGACACTGCGAACTGTAGCTCACGGTGCTTTAAACCACCACGAGTATATTTAATAATTGCCTTTTCACTCAAACCATAACGTCGCCCAAGTCCACTCATTCCAAAACAATAGTCCAAAACCTTTTCATTCTGTCTACGTGTCGCATTTGCCATTTTAAAATGCACCTCTGCTTCATTTAATTCATACCCGAATTCTTATTTCAGACTATTCGCCAATTCAATCCAACTGTCGGCGACGCATCTAGTCACATTCTTGCTGCACCTTTCAATTGACTATAAACTGCTAAAGCAAGCATTGCTCGTCCCACTAATACGCACTTATGGCACTGTTCACTCCATCAACAAACTGATCCACTGTCAAAGAATTTTCACTAGTGAGGTCATATTCAGGAATCGTTTCCGCAATGTCCTTAACACTAGCACTTCGTTCCACTGTCACACTTGAGCTTTTTGGTGAGTTAACAACTTGTTGTTCAACACTATCGCGCAATCGCTCTTTATCAGTATTTGTTTGCATTCGGCTAGTTACACTCTGCATAGCCGTCATCATACCCTTCCAAGAATGATAGAATACAAGATTGCGCCGATTGCAGCAGAATTCGTGAGACTAATTTTGGCGTGACGTCACCGTAGAGTTGACAACTGAGAGCGGCAAATAAAACTGCTGTCTAGTGATGTGCTGAATTGTTGGTACCCAATACTTAAAAAGGTATCGGTACCCAATACTGCCTTAACGATTCTTTACATTAAACATTCGCCATTATATGCATTTCAAGTTTAGAAAAAACTTTCATTACTAATTTATTTGATATCGGCTAAAACACTTGAACTTATCGCAACAGAGAAATATTATATCAGTTTTAACCTTAGTCGATCCAAGGTTCAAGAAAAATACTTTGACGGATGAAGAAGCCTTTCAGGGGGGAGATTCTGTAGTATTCTGGAGTATTAAAAGCTCTATTCGCTCCTATATTCGCGTTTTGATAGGCGAGTCCCGCCTGAACCGTTTTTTCCATATTTTTGGCCTATGTGCGCTTCGAAACCTAAATGTTTCGGTACCGAGTATCGAGAGTACTGGATACTTAAAAATATTGTTCAGCACATCACTATTGCTGTCATCTCGACTGTGACGTCAGCAAAACAGCTGATTCTGTCAAATTCACTGAGAGCCGATTAGCGGTGTTTCCATCGCCACCATTTTCTGTATTCTCTCCACGGTGATGCTCTCCATCATGCTACGCAAATCATTCACTTGCGCTTGCAACACAGAATTGCTATTTTGAATTTAAATGTCATAGCTATTTAAACATTGCGATAAACGCGAAACCAACTCGGCCTTCGTGCCTGTTGTGGGGCTTTGATGAGCACGCAGTTGCTCTTTTAGCTCGTCTGCTTTCAACGACGCTATCTTCACTTTATTTTCCATTCCGAAGTCTTATTGGAATCTAATACACTTTGCTACAACCGTCACTGTGTCTCCCTCTTCCTAACTTCGCAGACTTCTACACACAAGCTCGCATCACATTCGTATATCTGTATGTATAAACACTCGTACATTCGTACGCGCATTCAACGACACTATAACGACGCAATTGTTCTTTGCATTTGCTTGCCTCTCTAGTACACTGTCTTTGTGTTTCGTTTTTCGAACGCAATTGGAATTTCGCAAATTCTACACACACGCTCGCATATATATACGTTTGTATATATGTTCAAACACTCGTACATGCGTACGCGCATTTACCGACCTTACAACACCGCAATTTGTTCTTTGCGCTTTCCCGACTCTTGTAAGAAAATCCCTAGGCACATGCGCAACACAGTTTCTCGGTACGCAAAATTCTCTGCTAAATACTTGTCCATTCGTACACCTATTTTCATGCACTTACCAACACTTGCTACATTCATACATTGAGCCTTTTATGCCACAAATCACTTTCTTGTTTTCTATTTCGTCGTTTTACACTTAGCGGTTCTTTCTGTCTATTCTTTTACGTGTTTTCTTTTTTTAATTTCGCTTTTTAGTAACCCACGGCGCTCTACTATCGCACTTGTTCACAAATTCAAGTTGTGAAATTCTCTTGAATTTTATTATTACGCGGCTCCGGTCTCACTTCTGACTTGTAAGGATGGCTGTTAAATGGTTACTGTTTTATTGATTCATTTCAGTTTTTAATTTCATTTGACAGTTCATGTGTTTATATTGGAAAGATAGTAAAGTGAACACTGAATGAATTCAAACATTAGGAAGGAAAAAAAGATACATATATGTAAATACAAATCAGCGCAGGGCTGTATTAGTTGGGATGACCTCGGGTTGCATAGTTGTGATTTATGACCTTACGCAAGAGTACAGAGACACCCATAAAGTGATAGAGACACGGGGAAAGCCCAGAAACAAAGTGAGTGTACTACTTAAATAAAGAGGAGCTTGTGACCTATACGACGGAGTTCGGCCCTGACAATTCAGGGACCGTCGAGGAACTGCGTAAACGCCTCTCCATATTTGTACAACAAGAAGAAGAACCATCGCAATCGGGTCACTGATTTTGCACTTAAGCATTCGAAGTCTACAAGCACGGTAAGCGCACCAAGACCGAAGAGAACCGAAGGGTTACTACTACCGCCTACACAACAACCCATCAACGACGACAGGACGAGAGGAACGCCGAACATGCCCATGTATCCAGTATACGTCGCCTCACAACGATCAGCCCCAATGATCATGGACCGCGCACGCAAATGGGGCGGCAAATACGATGGCGGCAAGGACGCGCTGGGTTTCATCGAACACGTCGAGGAATTACCAGATGGACACGAGATAGAAAAAGACGCGCTTCCACGAGCATTATCCGAGTTATTAAAGGATAGAGCCCTCGTCTGGTTACGAAACAATCATGGCCACTGGAGAGACTGGGAGACGTGTAAGACAAATTTCCTGAAGTTTTTCTTGAATTCCCGTTATTTTGAAAGACTCGATTATGAGATACGGCAGCGTGTTCAACGGCCCAGAGAGGCATTTAAAGACTATGTAGTAGTGCTACAAGGGCTAATGCGTCACTCCGACTATACGGAGGCACAAAAGCTTCGACGCATCTATAATAACTGCCGAAGAGAGTACCAGCTGTACAGTAAACAAACTGAGTTCAACACTTTTGGAGAGTTGGTAAGTGTGGCCGAAGACAACGAGAATAGCAGAGAAGGAGTTGCAACGAGCATTTCCCCGCGCAATAACCCCGAGACGAAATGAAGAGCGCAACTACACTATCCGAGAGGAGCAGCGGAGAGAGAGGTATACGATGCCATAGAGATGACATAATGGAGGCGATTGTGCGCCACCTATGGTACAACAACGTAAAACCGAAGAATCTGGCCGAATAAACCCACGAACGGCGTGCAGACGATGATGCGAAGACGGACATTTCGCCTACGAATGTCGCAACAATATCCAGCAATCCTGTTGGACGTGTGGTCGGCGGAACATTCGTACATCAGACTGATGCCGCGGACAACAGGGAAACGGCCAAGGATCCCATTCGCGACGAAGTGTGGGGTCTCCAGTAACGCAACCTCTGTCAATGTAACACCAATTCTTAAGCAAGGGGAAGGGCGAGTAATCGTCAGAGCAACAGTTGATGGTAGAGCAGTAATAGCGGCGGTTGATACGGGAGCAACAAGAACTTTTGTAAGCATTAGAGCAGCGAACACCCAGGGAATCAAGTGGTCGCGAGGAGTGAACAAAAGAGTGGTGATGGGAGATGGCAGACCAACAGCGGCCGCAGAAGCGATAGAAGCGGTGGTAAAGGTTGGCGATCAAGAGCAAAGGAGCGAGTTACTCGTCCTACCAGGTTTAGTCGATGACATTTTCCTTGGGATTGACTACCTGGCAAAGGCCAACAAAACAGTGAGCTGCGGAGGGCAGACATTGACGATGAAGTCAGAAGACGATATTCGAACGAAGGCTGCATGTACCACGATGTTAGAAGTGCGCGAAGTAGAGAGCTGAGGAAGGCGAAAAGTCCTCAAATAAACAACCCACACCCACGAAACATTATTAAAGAAGGAGTTGCTCGCATTCGAGCAGATAACGGGGACGACTAACATCGCCGCCCATAAGATTATAATACGGGATGATCGACCAATAAAACAACGCTACTTTCCCAAAAACCCAAAAATGCAGGAGGTATTAAACATGGAGATCGACGAGTTAATAGAGAAGCAGGGCATCGAGCCATCCCATAGCTCACACAGCGCGCCAATCGTTCTCGTAAAGAAGAAAAACGGAAAGTGGAGACTTTGCGTGGACTATCGGCAACTTAACGCGCGCTCGGTACCGGTTGCGTGCCCACTCCCACGAATGCAACATATTTTGGACCGCCTGAGAAGCGCTAAATTCATTAGCAGCCTCGACTTGGAGAATGCGTACTGGCAAATCCCGATGGAAGAGAGTAGTAAGGAGTATACTGCGTTCACTGTGCCAGGACGTGCGACGTTTCAACGAGCTCTGGACAAAGTCATCGGGCCAGAACTGGAAACGCACGCGTTTGCTTATCTGGACGATATTATCATCACGAGTGCGACGCTAGACCAAGATATGGAACACCTGAAAGAAGTGTTTCGACGATTGCGGCAGGCAGATCAACCCAGAGAAGTGTGAGATTTTCAAACAGTGTTTTCAATATCTGGGTCATGTGGTGAGCGAAGAAGGGATTCACACCGATCCTGACAAGATTGCGGCGAATAAAGGATTGACGCCGCCAACAAACACACGCGAGTTATGGCACTTTCAGGGCGTAGCGTCATGGTATCGGAGATTTGTTCCGGATTTTTCGCATATTGCACACCCTCTGACGTCATTACTGAAGGTAGCCGAAGGAAATCGTCGCAGGTGCATTGTCACAACAACCCCACGACATACAGCTCAATCTATAGGTGCAATATAAAGAGGCAACGGCTTGCAAGTGGCTGACCGATAAGATGCCAGAGGTGAAGAGGACACCAGAAAAGTTCCCGGACTACACAATCGTAAACGACGAACTTTATCGACACATCACAGTCTAAATGTACGACGAAGACACAATACCGTGGAAGCTATGCGTGGCAGCGCCACTACGAGATAGAATACTGAAGGAAGTTCACGATAGTCCAAGCGCAGGACAAATAGGGCATCCGCAACACAATGACAAGAGCGACGGCACGTTACTACTGGCCCGGAATGTTCAGAGCCAACAGAAAGCTTCGGGAAAGATGCTGACCCAAGTCGCAGAAGAACCTTGGGCTACAGTATGCGCAGACTTTGTGGGACCATTGCCCCAATCAAAGCACGGAAGCGCAACAGTACTAGTCTTCCTTGACAAGTTTTTCAAATGGGTGGAAATTGTTCCTCTACGGAAGGGGACAGCTGAGGCCTCAACAAAGTGTTTCGAGAACGAACACTCGCTAGATTTCGAGTCCCGGTAACTGTGATCACTGACAATGGATCACACTTCACCAGCAGAGAGTTCAAACGGGTACTGAAAGAGTATGGAGTTAAGCATCAGCTCACCGCACCATACACGCCACAAGAAAATCCGACGGAGAGAGCAAACCGCAACGTAAAGAGAATACTCGCACAGTTTACCGGAAAATGACAGCGAAATTGGGACGACTTACTACCCTAAATGACACTAGCGCTTAATACCAGTATTTGCGAAGACAGACCTGCCTTTCTAGTGCACGGACGTAAGTCACGAGTACCAAAAGCTCTCTACGACAAACAAACTTTCGGTACAGGCGAAACAACGACGACGCCAGAGGCGAAGGCAACGAATATGCCAGAGATATTTAAGATGGTAAGGCGAAATCAACAGACAGCGTCGGTCGAGCAAGCGCGTCATTACAACTTGCGCAGGAGGAAATTGCAACCAGTGGTAGGCGACCGGGTGCACGACGGAAAACTTCGAGGCCAAACTTGCACCGAAATATGCTGGGCCGTACCGAGAAAAAAAACTTCATTTCGAAAGTAATCGTCGAATTGGACAAGGTACACAAGAGAAGAACAGCCCATCTGAGTGAGCTGAAGCCATTTTACGGCGATGAAGACGCCGACGCGGCAGAGTCACCAAAAATCCTCCCCCGGCATGCAGCTGAGCCTAATTCGACGCAAGGCGAAGAATAGGTAAATTTCAGTCATAGACAGAAATGTGATAACTCGGCATTTGCCAAATAGGAGAGCGATTGTCATGAAAAGGAGACCCTAAGGGGAGAGTAGAAGAAGAGGAAATATAAGAGAAAAGAGGGAAGATGAAGATGGAGTCTAAAAAAAGAAGAAGAAGAAGGAGTTTAAAAGAAAGAAGAAGAAGAAGAAGAAGAAGAAGAAGAAGAAGGAGTTTAGAAGAAATAATGATAATGAGAAGAAGAAGAATAACGAGGTTGTAGCACGGGAATAATATGGGGAAAAAGGAGATTATTTGTGCTAATGGAAATAAACAAACAACAATTTTTAATAGCATTAATAAAGCTAAAATATAAACATAACATATATAAACACACACATAACATAAACGGCATAATTATTAATATATATATATATATATGTACATATATATAATTATATATATATATATATATATAATGAATTGAGATTAAAAGAAAGAATAATACAGAAATAATATACCAATATTGAATACAATAATAATAATAACAAATAATTAATAACGTAAAGAAATAAAACGGAGATATTATTTTCACCAAGCTGGCAACACTATTCCGATACTGACATATCGATCCCTGCAAAAATCTCCCTTTTGGCAGAGTCGGCAACATTGCAACACAACAGCTAAAGAAAACAATAACAAACTGAAATAACTTAAGCATGATAATAACAAAATGCTAAAAAGTTGGAAAATTACAGTTTGCCGCGCAATGGCAACTGTTTTAGGAAGGTAGAATATAAAAGGACATCGAAAAAGGACCCGCTACTCAAAAAGTGATTGCAGCGATGGAAAAATGACCAACTGGCGAAATTTTCAAGGCAATGGGCGTAAAGGATGACATTTTGAAAGTGCGTTTGCGCCGCCTAACTGGCAGAAATCAGGCAGCATACTGGAGTTGGTAGCGGAGAACGAGTCGAAGACAGCGCAAGTGAGGTAAACACAGAGCTATAGCGAGCGAAGAATGGAATTGGAGCCCTAAGACTGGTGACCAAAACAAGTTTATGGTTAGGAGGTCAGCCTCAAGCAACGAGGCGGGTAGTGACATATTTACTGCAGCAGAAGTATGCAGCGATATCAACGACAACGACTACGAGTGGCATTTAGGCAGGTTGGAAAGAGCGCCCACGCCGATCGAGGTGTCTTATGACAGTTATGAGGAGCCACGCAGGGGCGAAATGAACATGGAAGAGGAGGACTGCTAACGCCCAGGTGAAGGTTACATAGAATACGTCCGGCGCACGACGAAGCGCATTTTTAACGGGGCGTCAGAGAGCACCGAATCGTGGCGGCAACCACCTGCGCAGGCGTTGTGCGATGTAGCGGCGGCGAAAGCTGCAACTAACGCCCGCGACGATGAAGGAAGCGAATAGGGGAATGCGCTCACCCTGTTGGTGGATGAAGACCGCGGGTTGGAGGAGTTAGCCAGCATTGAAGCAGAGCCGGCAGACCCAGCGGTTGTACGGGAGATCGAGCGATGGTTGCAGGAAGATGCAGCACAACCAGCAGCAATACCGGATTGAAATTTTAGCGGCACAAACCCGTTACCAAGAGAACTGGTAAGGGTCATTCAAGAGCGGCCGCAGCGTCAACAAAATAGACGCCACACCTTCAGGCATGCGGAGGGTACAATGGTATACCGCGTGCGTATCACAGGCGCGGGGATGGTAACGATCACGCGTCCAGAAGGAAGTAAAGGGGGGTGTGAACACCCCAAGTCCATCACTAAGGGTCTCCACAATTGGAATCTCATTTTTATTTACATATATACATATATACTTATACCTTGAATTTGCTAAAATTGTTATTATATATGTATACATATATACACATGTCCATATATAGAACTGTTGAATTTGTTTACTTATATACATATTAAATGAATTGTTGATTATATTGGCAAGTCTAAAAAATAGGTACACTTAAAAAAAATAATAATTTTGAAATTTGTGAGCACACCTATGTTTTATATAACATTTTATTCGTAATCTCTTAATAAATCGATTAATACAACTGTAATTCATTTTCATCAAGTGCTTCAAAAGTTAGACAAGAAAAGAATAAAGAAAACAAAAGAATAAAGCTGGGTTCACATTACGCTGTTCAAGTTGTAAATTTTGAGGACAGATTTTGAAAGTTGAGCTCTCGTAATTGGGACGTTCTCAATTAAATAGCATACCCCGTTTTATCAGATTGGCTCCGCTTTACTTGAAAATTTTATTAAACTTTAACTTATTTATAAATAACTCCCTCAGTTTTGAAGTTATTTTACTAAAATTTTGCACATAACGATTTTTTAATATTACTTTAATTATTCCTTAAAATTATCGAAATGGGTTCACTTAAATATATAGCTCCAATACAACTGATTACTCAATAATTTCATATCTGAAAAATATATTGTATGCGTGCTATATGTTAAGGTGAACCTATACTAAATTTTTACCTGCTTAATTGGATGAGTTATAACGCAAAACAAGGTCTCTGAACAATCAGTTGTATGGGAGCTAGATGTTAGAGTGAACCGATTTCGATGAGAGACTGTGACGGAAATAATGAAATACCAGTGTGTGCAAAATTTTATTAAATTATATTCAAAACTGAGGGAGTTGTTTATATAATAGTTAAAATTTAAGCAAAGTATCAAGTACCGCTATCTCCAAAAGTCGAGCCAATCGGCAAAACTGGGGACGCTATTGAATTTAGAAGGCTCCAATTAAGTAAGAGCAACTATCAGAACCTTTGTCGAAAAAAATTTTATTTTATACCACGCTCGAAATATTATGACTACAAGAAGGAGCATAATTAAATGTACTAAATCAGGGTTTTAACACACTTCTAGAGAAAATTTTTTTGAAGCATTTTACAGGTATATCTAACGTTATAAGGACTAGTAGTTATAAAAATATATAGATCGTTTCGACGTATTTTCCAAATGTGCTGTGATGTTTTTGGAATAAAAATTACGCTCAAGATCGCAGAATATTTTATCTTTAAAAGTTGGTTTATTCTGAAAGCACACCTCTTGCTAAGATATCAAATTATTTGTAATTGTTTGTAGAATAAAATACATGCTTAAAAAGTTCTTCAAATTAAACTATATATCAAAAACTATACGCGATAAGCAGAAAATTTTGAAAATTGTGAAATCTGGAGTTACAGACTTTGAGTTACTTGCCATTTCGTTATTTTTCAATGCACACTTTTCTTACCTACTACATATGAAGTGTTCACATAAGTGCTAAATGCCCATAAATTTAAAATCAGTATATGGTGTGATTCAAAAGTTATGACATAATTAATTGTGCCCATCTTAAAAATTATATAAAAAATTCACTTGTTTTCATTATTATATTTTTTTTTTTAATTTAAACACCTATAATTCAAAAGTTACGCAGCAAATTGATCCAAATTTTTTTGGAGGTTTCAAGTATACGTCAATGAATTATATCCAAAAGCAACCAACTTGAAACAACAGTGAAAATAAAGCTAAATAACACAAAGGTCACCTGTTTTTTAGATTTTCCCATATACATACGTGAAATTAAAATACATATGTACATATTTATATTGAAATTTGAAGTACATACATACGTACTTAGGTATGAACAAGTAAAAGGAAGTAAAGAAAATATTAGCAACAATCTTGTTAGGAAAACTGTCTGCCTGACTTCTGGTAGGGTAGTCGTATTCTCCAGTCGATCGTGCAAACGCAGATTGGAACGGCTACGCAACGATTGTGAAAACTAAGTTGCTTAGTAGGTAGTTAAGTTTTATGGTGTGACGGGAAAACGCTGTCAAGGAAATACGTTATATTGGTGGGACGTGAAAACGCCGCCAAATAGTACTTATACGTACGGTGACCATCCGTTCTGTTTTTTGCAGGACCGTACTGTTTTTCAAAGGTCGGTCCTGCGTAATATTTCAAATCAAAGTCCAAAAAAGTGAGATTTTCAATCAAATACGTAGTTTCGTTTGATTATTTCTTTTTCATTATTTTAAAAATTCGATAAAGAAGATATATCATTACACTAAATTTTGAACCAAAGGTAATGAAAATCGGATTAGAAATGTAGATACTATGGAGCGCAATCTGGACAAATTATATATTTTGGTAAAGGGCACTTTGTAACTCGTCGTTAACGTCGATTCATGATGTCGATTTTTGACAAATAACTGCGAAAAGTACCAAAAAAACAAAAAAAGAAGGGTATTGTTTTCATTTTGAACGACTCAAAATTTGCCTATAAAATAATCTTTTAATGATTTTCACTTTTCGTGTAAGCTGTTGAAATTATAATATGTTTTACTATACTTTTATAAATAATCATGTAAAAAAAGATTAATATCGATGAAGAAAACGTGATTCATTTTTAAAGTTCAAAATGTAATAAGAATTTAGAATCATAAATACTCTTTTGATATCGAGCCCTAACCGCCAAAATAACGTAAGCGCCATTTTTTTCAAAATTTTATTTTTGATGCAGAAATGCATCTAGACGCTTTAGGAATATTTCTGCATCAAAAAGAAAATTTTGAAAAAAATGTCGCTTACGTTATTTTGGCGGTTAGGGCTCGATATTTTTATACTACGTAAATATATGTAGGCATATTTTTGAAAAATTGTCCTTCATTTTGAATCCATATTTATGGTCACCGTACTTATACGGTGTGGCGTGAAAACCCTGCCAAGGAAATACGTTATAGGCTATGTCGTGAAAACGCTGTCTACTAAAGCGAAATAAAGAAGCGTCACTATAAGAATCATTCGCGTATTTATTTAAATGTTTGGAAAGGGAACCCGAAATCCGACTGAGCCACCGCTCAGCTAAAGACCGGATAAACCGGGTTCGTTACACTATATAAGATGGTCAAGATTGTCCCAAGCTAACTTAGCTATTAACAGTTGAACTTTTTGAAGATATTTTACATAGTGAAGACCAGCAAATTGTTTAATTCTCTATAAAAAACATATTTCAAAAAGTTGGGCGTTTTCAAGAACTATTTTTGAAATATTTTTTCTTTATGACGGGATACTTTTTTTGTGAGAGTCAACACTTTTTTGTAATTTTTTTTTCGAAAACTTATGCTGAGATATATTTAGCAAGGTATTAAACATCGGGTTTTTACAAGAATTTAAATTTTATTGCAGATTCCGATAAAATATCTATCCAGTAGTGCGATTCACTAATTTTTTAACAATGAGACTTGCCGAGTAGAGCTGTAAACGTAACGAAAATTTGGAAACCCGTATGTATTTTTTACTAGTCCAATCAAAACCCGTATCTACCGTATCGTTAATTTACTCGTTACTTTTTATACAAGGCCATAAAATAACAAAACAAATAACTTAAGCACGAGCACACCTAAAAGTTAAACATTCTAAAAATATAATTATTAACTAAAACCAACAAAACCAACAACCACGTGGTGAAATATGAATTGCAGCGGAATAGCTGCGCTTGACTGTGTTGGCTTAGCAAATGAAAAAGTGGGAAACATGCAACGATAATTTACAAGGCGAACTTAGCACAGTGCGTAGGCAACTGGCTGATTCAGTGGGATCGTCGGTTCGAATCTTACTGAAAGAAGTGTGATGAGGAAATGTGGGGATTTCCGAAATAGCTATCACTTCTACCATTTTTTCAAATTATTGTTGCTTTTCCACAATAATTTTTTCATTAAAAACGGCCTCAAGCTCAATAAAAATTGTTGAAGATATAGACTTACGGGGTATCAATGGAAATGTATTTTCTCACCCCTTTTATTTCTTTGCAAAAAACTCATTCACGTCCCAATTTTTTCTTTATCAAATACCAACACATCTTAATTCAACACGAAATGACACTCGATTATCTTACGTTCCTCTTTCATACTTTTACAGCCCGATTCTGTGCACTTGATAGATTGAAAATCTTTATAATTTGTCAATTTTTTATTATTTATCACGGATTGGTATTCTAGCACAGAAATCAAAAGCTCTTTTCTTGATAAATTATCAAGATTTAAACTGCTATTGACAAATTGAAATTTCATGTGAAATGTATAAATTTTGTATATTAATAAATTTGTTTCTAACAATTAAATACTCCATGTGCCGGCATTTGAACCTGCGACACACGGAATCTCTACCTACTCGGCTACGGCAGTCAAAAGCGTTTTTTGCTTTTGAATTCATATTTTTCATATATGTGACAATGGAATCAGTTCCACTCAAGGCATATTCAACAAGGTAGAAGTGACAATTCAGTCGAGCTCTCTCATACCTGACTGCAATGTCAAAAAATTTAAACAAAGAAATTAACCCTTTGTTATGCATTTACCATATTTGATAGAACTCAACACCTTTGAAATGAAAGTTTTTGTAAATATGAAAATATTTAAAATCTCATTAGAATCAGCTTCATTTTATTTATTGAATTTTCGATTTAATGTAAATATGGGAATGCATACTTACACAAAATTACACACTAAATGAAACACACTCATTTATAAAACCGTTTTGACAATTTTCTTGCTTTTACTATCCCAATGTTTTTGAGCATTTATTTTTTTATTGAAATACTTTATTCTAAAGTATATTAGTCATTAAAAAAGTTTGATTCTTCTAAATTTACATCAGAACTTAACTTCAATAATTTAGTTATTAAATTTTTGCTATTCGAAATTTCCTTTCCATTAAATTTATTAAAAATTACTTTCAGTTTCTTTATGTCAACAAGGAATACTGGTTTAGGTTTTATCAGACCAACATTTGAAATTTGGCCTATCCATTTATGTATATGAAAGGGAGATTTTCTTTTCATATTCGGTATGATAAATCCTGCACCTGGGACCAAACGCGTCCACTTAGAAATACTCGGCTGCAATGGGCAACAAATAAAGTCACGACCACACGTGAAGAGTCTCCTAATGAAACATCGCAGCAATTTGCCCACCGTTGCCGCTTCACTTGACAATTCGAATGTTTAAAATAACGTACAAGTTTGTTGTCCAGGCTCTTGACTAACACAACGCACCGCTCGCAAATCCTTTTCATTTTATTATGTATTTAAAATCAGTCGCACAGCTCACAATTGAAAATTTATATAAAAAAAAATGTTTTTGAATACTATAGGGTTAAGATTGGCATTTCAGTCGCAGTTCAAAAGAGAGAAATGTCGAAATCACTTCTACCTTGTTATGCCTTGGTTCCACTCATGTGGAAATCGTAAAGCTTTTTGTTTTATAAATATTGACACAGAATGCGAAGGAAGCTTTTACTTGATAAAAATCTTGATAAAATTTCTTTACAAAAAATTTATCAAGAAAACATAGAATTGGGCGGTGAGTCAGCTTATTCGCAGAAGTTTAAATTGGTTAGGTTTTGACTGAGTTATTCAAGTTTTTGTTAAACCAGTCTTTGAACAGTTTAAAAACAGCATCAAAAATCTCATTATCATGATTCCGTAGAAATTTTTTTTTAATATTTGTATGAAAACTTTTTAACCTTAAACCGTTTAGTCATCTGAGGTTATTTTAAAAAAAAAAATATCTAAAAAAACACTTTTTATTAATAAAAAAAACTCAATTTTGAGAGGTATTTTCAAATCAGTCCAGCTCACGTCTTAAATTTTTGGATATTTTGGTGGAAGTCTTAAAATATAATAGATTTTATAATTCCAATTGAAAAACAGTACCGACTTTTTTGTATGGGGAGTGATGCGGTCTAATGTACATATATACATACATATGTATACGAGCAATTCTCACAAACATCGAATTTTTTTGTGAAAAAATTATTATCTTTTTAATCGTGAGCACATATCTGAAATTTTTAGTATACGTTCCTTTAGCTGCTAGAATGCAACATCCAACGTGATGTAACATTTTAAAGCAACGTTTTAACGTTTTTTACGTTTTTTTTTTTTAAATAGAAAGTAGGCGTAGTTTTAGTCCGATTTCGAAAATTTTCAAAATATAGCTTTTTTATGCCAAGGTCAATGATTGTACTGAGCTGTTAAAGTATGGTGGCGAGGACTTGACAAGGTGCATGCATCAATTCCTATGCAGAATAGGTGACAGGTAATAAGGTCAATGGAAATAAGGTCAATTGACTTTATTTCCCACCCTGGTGCGAAATAAAGTCAATTGGCATTATTACCTTTTCAAAAGCGAAATAAAATCAACAGAAATTTGGAAATAAAGTCATTGACGCTATTTCCTCATTCAAATGGAAATAGCGTCAACAATGCTTAAAGTATGTTGATTTATAGAAAAAAATGTTGTTCTTACAACAAACATTGCCCCGTAAGTGTTGTTTTTTAATAGATGAAAAAGGTTGTTGCCAAATACTCAGTGTTGTGATATTAAAATCCACACACAATCATGAACTACCACCAATTAATTTTATTAAAAAAATTTTAATTACGAATATGTAAAAACACGATGCGAAAAACTAAACACCCGCGCACAGCTGGAATACGAGAAATATTTGAAGAAAGAGTGTAGAAATGATCCATAGCTTGCAAAACATTTTTCGTTTCCACAAAAATAAAGCGAACACTTTTAAATTGATGAAACAAACCACGGAAAGTTGTGGAGAAGAAGAACCCGAGCCCGCAGTCGATGATGACGGAGTCGACGTTCCACCGCCTGACTATGACGAGGTACGTATAGCAATAACGCGGCTGAAAACCAACAAAGCCGCTAGAGCAGACAGCCTGCCAGCTGAGCTATTCAAGTACGGCGGCGAGGAGTTGATAAGGTGCATGCAGAATATGGTCAGATGAACGCATGCCCGACGACCGGAATTTAAGTGCGCTCTGCCTAATCTACAAGAAAGTCGATCCCGCCATTCGCGCCAGCTGCCACGAAATCAGTCTTCTAAGCATAGGTTATGAGGTCTTATCGAGTGTATTGTGCGAAAGACTGAAGACCACCGTCAACGAACTGATAGGACCTTATCAGTGATCAGGTATTCAAAATACTCCAAATCTTGGAAGACCCATTTGAATAGGATCGACATACACTGTCATCTTACCTTTTACCAAGGAACCGGTTGGCTCAGTGGAGACGGCGGGGTTGCTGGCAGGGGGAACAACAAGACAGTATACAGACTATTCAAACTAAATAAAATGCACTAGGTATCACACACAATAAACATGAAGCTACCAACACTGGGGTGGGTCGAAAACAAGACAACAAGATTTATAACCAAAGAAATCGAAACAAAACAAAACCTTGTTTTGGGACGCACCCGAGGTGAGGTCCAACCAAAAGGTTGCGAACCCACTCGCACTACCACCCGTGCTGCCGGGGATATCCTTAACCCGCCTGTATGACTGGGCTCAAGGTGCAGGATGCTAAACAGGATCGGAAAGGAAAACACAATAAGAGGATGCCTGCCGACAACAATAACGCCTGAACACAGACACATCAAAAGAAAGCGATACTTATCGGCGGTAGCTGGGCGTTCCGACCACAGGGGTGCTCCTCGGGAATATGGCTCCCAAATCCGGTGCCGACCTCACCACGCCTCGACTGGC
Source organism: Rhagoletis pomonella (assembly GCF_013731165.1). Lineage (NCBI taxonomy): Eukaryota > Metazoa > Arthropoda > Insecta > Diptera > Tephritidae > Rhagoletis > Rhagoletis pomonella. Next base: position 148,924 of record NW_023458659.1, read on the forward strand.
GCTGCTCCTCGAAACTAATCGCTACTGCTACTGCAACCTAAGTGCCTCGCCTGGCACTTACTGAATTTTTATTAAAGATATAACACTTCGCACTACACTATGTATAAAAGCACTCGCGCTCGTAATAAGGGTGTTGCCTTTCTCAAAGCTCGCTTAGAACTGCCCCGGCATGCAGTTGCGAGCCAGGCCGCAACCTACGCACCGGTACGCAAACCGTTGGGGTGTCAGCGCCGGTGTTGTTGGTGCCCGATCAATTGGCGCCAGCCCGATCATTCTAGAAGCGAATTGGGCGCTTTAGCGGTCGCCACCACGGCGCACAGAAACAATACCATGGACTTGCCATTGCCATCATACGGCGGACAACCAAAGTGCCGCAATAGGTGAGAGCAAAGGCGACACCCCTACTACGGTCTTTCGCGTCATCTCTCATTCCTACATTCTTACCCTCGATCGGCACCGTTTTGGGGCGGAGTGCCCTAATGGAGACTTTTCCCCTTTGCGGTGGCGCTCCACCGACAAACAACTATTTCGCTCAACTTGAGCTCATTCTACTATTTATTTAGGTATGTACATACATATGTACACTTGAGTGTCGGTAGACTTCACTCCTATCGGTTGGAGTGAAAGGAAATAGGTAAATATAACGGGGGAACAAAAGAATATTTTGTTGCGGCCAGTACCCGAAACCCCACCCCTTCCTCCCTAAAAATATAGCCCGCTTTCTTTTTCCGACAAACCTTTTTCTTATCCATCCCTGTATGGCCTTAACTCCTTCACATTTCACGTCCCTTTATCCCGAGCTGCTTCGTCTACCAAAACATACGTCCATGGCGACACCTTCTTTTTTTACTACAAACGGTCCTACGTACTTCGGCACCAACTTCGCCGCGAAGAAATTTGATGCATCTGACAGAACGAAATTCTTCCTCCAAACTAGCTCACCTGGCACATATTGAACGTCTCTCCTCCTAAGGTCATATTGCTTCGCTAACTTGGCACTGGCCTCTTCTAACCTAGACCTCACAACCCGCCTAATATCTTCGAGCTTCCTTGCTCGCTCCTGACAATCTCTCCTGTGCTGATCTCCCAATGAATCAATATAGTCCCTGCTATCTTCTAACGCCATCTCCCTACCAAAGTTGACAAAATATGGCGTGGCTCCTAAAACTTCATGCTGCGCTGACCTAATGCAGCAAGCTACCTTAGCTAACTGTTGGTCCAAGTCCTCTGGTAACCCGATACGGAAGCCCCAAGTGTTGTCTTAAATATCTGGTTTATCCTTTCGGCCGGATTAGCCTGCGGGTGATAGTGGGCGGTGTACCGGATTTGGGTACCATACGCACCGCAGAGCCCCCGAAATTCACGACTCCTGAACTAGGGTCCGTTGTCGCAGGCTCCGAACTCCGAACAAAAAAATACCTGATCCTCAAGAACCTTAAAGACGCCCTTCGCCGTGGCAGTCCGTAAGGGGGATAAAAGTGGAAACTTCGAAAAATAGTCTACCACCGTTAAAATATACTGGTAGCCCTGGGTAGACTTCACCAAGGGCCCTACCAGATCTACGCAGATCATTTCCCGACTGCCTTGGACCTCTCGACCATACCCGCAGCTGGCTGTGAATTATCAGGCTTAACCTCCTGACAAACTTTACAATTCCTCACATACTTCGCTATATCAACCTTCATCTGTGGCCAATAAAATTTTTGTGCAACCCTAGCGAAAGTTTTTCTGACACCCATGTGACCCGCCAACTGGTCATTATGATATTTCTTTAGAACCACCAACCTTTCCTGGCGCCCTAGGACCTTTTTCCAATCCGACGAGTTTCCATAGATAGAGGGGAACTTCGACCTAACGAATTTGTAGACGTATCCACCTTCTACTCTCCACGCTGGATATGACAAGGGTTCGTTTTCAACAGAGCGAATTATATTCAACAACCAATGGTCACTAGTAGAAACTTTAGAAACAACTGGAGACAACATATCTGGAGCCACATTTTCCTTACCCTTCCGGTGTACAATCTCAAAATCCTACTGCTGAAGCTTTAATGCCCATCACGTTAACCAACCACAAGGATCCTTCAAATTGTTTAGCCAAACTAAGGAATAGTGATCAGTGACAACCGTAAACTTAGCGCCCTCAACATATGGTCGCAATTTCTCAACCACCCGCAGGACCGCTAGACACTCATTCTCTGTCGTTGAATAATTTTTCTCGTTCTTATTCAGGGACCTGCTCAAATACGCTATAACCCTCTCACCGTCCTCAAATCTCTGGGTCAACACTGCTCCTACACCGAAATCAGACGGGTCTGTCTGGATTGTGAAAGGCCTCTCAAAATCTGGACAGCTAAAACCGGCGCTGTCACTAGGCATTCCTTCGTCTACCTAAAGCTCCTTTCACAATCTTTGTTCCACTCGAATTTTCGGTTTTTCTATGTTAACTCGGTGAGGGGCCTAACTAATTCCGCGAAATCTTTTATAAACCTACGCTACCAGGATAATGTACCTATAAAGGACCTAACGTGTTTGACATTTTTGGGTCTCTCGATGTTAACCATCGCCTCTTCCTTCTCTGGATCTACGTGTAGACCGTGTTTGTCTACCACGTAGCCTAAATATTTTAGCTCTGATCTACAAAAATTGCATTTAGTCCTGTTCAACCTAAGTCCTGCTTTAGCTAACCTATCTAAAACTACTTGCAAAATTTCGAAATGCTTCTCAAAATTATTCGTGATGATAATTATGTTATCCAGGTAAACAAAGACATGGGGCTCTAACTCTGGACCTATGAAAGAATCTATAAATCTTTGCCAAGTCGCGGGTGCATTATGCAACCCATATGGCATTCTCCTAAACTGGAAGAGACCCCGACCTGGTACCGTGAACGCCGCGATGGGCCTCGACAGCTCCTCCACCGGCACCTGCCAATAAGCAGACTTAATGTCCAGACTGGACAAGAACCTTGCGTCGCTTAACTTGTCTAAGGTCGCTGAAACATAAGGGAGGGGATAGTTATCCTTATCAGTGCATTTATTTAAGACGCTATAATCTACACAAAACCTATAAGACCCATATTTCTTTCTAATCATCACTACAGGGGACGCCCAAGGACTATGCAACTTCTCAATGACACCCTTGTCGAGCATTTCTTTTAATTCCTCGTCTATACGCGACTGTATGACGGGACAGACGGGGTAATAACAAGGTAGGTTCGACCTAATCCTTCTGGACTAGCCTTGAACGCTCGGACCACGAGCTCCTCTAAGGCCCTAGCCTTTCTACTGCCCAGTTCGGACTGGTCCACTATCGCCGCCAACGACTCCTGTTCCGGTTGAGAAAAGCTCCACCTCATCTTCATCAACTCCGGGATGATACCCGCCTTGGTCTAAAAATCGACACCAAGGATAAGACTTTGAGGTAAACCGGGGACTACGAGGCACTCCAGGAGGACCGACTTGCCCTCCACCTCGATTGGCAACGAAACCGAACCTGAAACCGAAATATGGCCTCCATCCGCCAAAGTCACTTTTAAAGAGTTGGGTACAGAAGACGCCCTAATACCCTCAGAACTCAAAATACTCCAACCGAATTGACCAATCACCGTCCTAGTCGCTCCAGAATCCAACAACGCTCGAAAAGTTGAACCAAAAATTTGTATATCTAAATACGGGCGCTTATCGAAGCCATCCGCCACCAAAGAATATGCTAACCGAACATTCGACTCACCGACACCTACTTTAGCCAGCTGGGAGTTAGCAGGATTACTAACTAGCCCTACAATACCACCCGACCTGCCGTCCCAGGGGTCTACCTCTCGTTTGCCGACTTCTTATCTGACCTAACATTCGACTTCGAAATCGACCTACTATTCGGCTTCGACTCCGACCTAAACGGGTTGTGGTTCCGCCGACCACCTCCACCCGGACTACGCTGGGTACCCTGGGCACCATTCTACTTCGCTGCATTCACCGGGCAGTCCCGCTTCATGGCCCCAGGCTTACCACAGCCGAAGCACTTTATCCCCTTTCTAAATTCAGCTGAAACATGAGCAAACCGTTTGCAATTAAAACAACGGGTATTAGGCCCCGCCCTAAACCCGTCGCTGCCCTTTGGATCCTCCACCGCTGCAACCTCTACATTCCTCGAGGCATAGGCCAGGTCAGGCTCCAATAGGCCCTTGGCCTTGTGACTCGGTGGGCGGACAAAAGCTTCGATCGACGACCTAACCTATTCCAACTTCTTACTTAACGCGACCAGTTCCGCCACTGACCCCGGGGTAACTAGCGCCAACTGAGTCTGATAAAAAGGAAGAAGTTTCGCAATGAACTCCTAGCTCTCCAATTTCGAAGTAGAATCCTCGAGCATCCAGTCCATACGGAAAGCATACGGTAGAACACAGACAGTAACTGTTTTTCTACCAATAGAATTACCGCGAACGCTATTAGCAAGCGGTTAAGGTCAGGATCGGTTGGGTGAGATGCCGCATTCGCGCGAAACTGCAACACAGACACTGCTTTAAATGTCTCGACTTCGGTCATATATCGAAGAACTGCTGCAGCCAGACTGACTTCAAACGTGCATGCTTCAAATACGGAGAAGAAGGACATGCAGCGAAAACCTGCACTAATCCCCCAAAATGCCTGTTGTGCATAAAGAGAGGAACCAGCCGCAGTGATCACCCTAGCGGTGGCACCAAAGGCCCGGTTTATCAAGAAGCGCTACAAAACTTTAAACCGCTATGAGAATACTCCAGTTAAATCTCAATCACTTCGAGGTCGCACAAGATCTTCTGTCGCAAACAGTACTGGAGCTAAATGTGGGCGTAGCCTTATTAAGTGAGCCGTTTAAGGGAAGGTCAGTCAATTGGACCCAAGATGCCTGCGGAAAGCCGCAATATGGCCTTGCGGACAAAGTCGCACATACATAGAAAATATATTGAGCGAAAGAGGCTTTGTTTGCGTCAAGGCAGGTGATATCTACATATATAGCTGCTACATACCGCCAAGCCCTCCTATAGATTATAGATGAGTATGAGGAGATAGTTGGAAAAATAGCCATGGATGCCGCCACCAGGCAGCGATTTATTATCGCAGGAGATTTTAATGCTTGGGCCATAGAGTGGGGCTGCCAGCGAACCACCCCGAAGGGAAGAGCCCTGCTTGAAGCATTTGCATGCTTGGACGCAACTCTTCCAAATACCGGCGCAGAACAAACTTTCTCCAGAAACGGATTCGTATCCATTATAGACATCACTAGCCTTTACAGGCTGTCCAGGTGGAGAATCAGCGATTGTTACACTCAAAGTGACCACTCAGCAATTGTATTCGATATTAACTTAAGCGAATCCAAACCCCTTAATAGGCAACCGGCTCTGAAACGCCGAGGATGGAAAAGCAGCACCTTCGATCCCGAAGTATTCGAGGAAATGCCGTAAGCAACAGGGGACACGGGTAGTGCGGATAACACGGTTACTAAATGCATGAGTGACATTCGAAAAGCGTACGATGCGTCCATGTCTCGTTAGTCGACACCAAAACAACACTGTCGACACCAAAGGACGTCCGCACTTCTCCCATTCCAGAGACAGGTACAAATCAGCGCGACACGCACTTAAGGTTGTTATAAAAGACAGCAAGGGCCACTTGCACTCTGCGACGACGTTGAGAACAATCCTTGGGGGACAGCACACAGAATGGTTACCAAAAAGTTGAAATTCGCCAAAGTGTCAACCCCAACATGTCTGCTCTTCCTAAGGAACGTAGTGAATACACTTTTTTCCAAACAAAGGAAGCTGGTTTCCTTCACCTCAGTAGCTATTGTCCATTCCTTCCAGAGAGTAACTGCCAACGAATTTACTCAAGTCGCAAAGAAACTCGACGATAACAAGTCCCCTGGTCAGACGGGGTGCCGAACAAGGTACTACAGCTAGCTTTTACCCATGCGATATCAACATTTGTAAACATATTCAACACATTTTTATCTGAGGGAACGTTTCCATCGATATGGAAGCGGCAAACGCTGGCACTATTGCCCAAAACGGGTAAACCTCCCACGGAGCCGTCCAGTTACAGACCCATTTGTTTGCTTGACTCCGCAGGTAAGGTCTTGGAGCGAATCATTTACAACCGCCTTCAAAGCGAAGTCGAAGCCGCGAAGGGTATATCCGATACCCAGTTCGGCTTCAGGAAAGGAAGGTCCACGATTGGTGCCGTGAATACCGGCACAAAAATTGTACAAGAGGCGATAAGTGGCACTCGATGGCTCTAAAGAAAACTGCCTAATGGTGACCCTGGACGTCAAAAGAGCCTTTGACACAGCTAACTGGGCAAAAGTCCTGGACGCACTAACTACGGGCAATAATCCGCATCTATTTCGAAGGACCTATTCTGGAGTACGAAACATCAGCAGACACGAGGACTTCAAAAGTTGCAGGCGGTATTCCCCAAGGCTCCGTGCTCGGCTCATTACTATGGAACGTCATGTACGATGGTGTCCTGCACCTCAATTTCCCAGCGGTGCCAAAATAATCGGCTTTGCGGACTACATCGCCTTAGTCGTCACTGCTAAACATCTTAGCGACTTTTGTGAAATAGCAAACGGAACTATAGCGTCGTGGATTAGACAAACTGGATTTGAGCTCGCGGAGCAGAAAACAGAGGCAGTGCTCATATCCAGCAGAAAGAAGGTAGAGTTCGTCACAAAAAAAATCGGCGACCACAACATTTCTACGCTGTCAGCGGTTAAGTACCTGGGAATCATGATAGACAGGAGACTCTCGTACAAATCCTACCTCGAATACGTCAACGAAAGAGCATCGGCTACAGTAACAGCACTATCGCGGATAATGCTAAATTCACGCGGACCAAAACAACGCCGGCGGCAGTTACTTGTAGGAGTAGTAAAAAGTCAAATATTATACGGTGCTTCAGTCAAGCATTCTGCCACGCGGCATGTGTCGTACTTCCGGAGCATAAAGGCAACGTATCGCCTGTGCGCGCTTCGAGTGCGCTGCGCGTTTAAAACAGTATCAGACGAAGCAGCATTAGCAATCGCCGGAATGTATCCCGCTGATGAAATGAAGCGGCAACTATCGCGGAGAGTAAAATGGGTCGTTCCATAGCACAAGAAGCCAGAATCCAAACCTGGTAGATTAGATGGAGCAATGAAACAAAGGGCCACTGGACATATCGCTGCATACCAGATTTGAAAAGCTGGATGGCAAGGAAGCACGGTGAAGTTAGTTTCTATCTGACACAATTTCGAACAGGGCACGGAAGCTCTAAAGCATACCTTCACCGAATCAAACACGAAACGGACCCCATATGTGACTTCTGTGAAGGAGACGCAATAGAAGACGTCCACCACGTCTTTTTTGAGTATGGGCGATTTAACAGCACCAGACGCAAAATTCAGAATATGGCTGGCATGAACTACACGCCTACGTCACTCGTAGATACTATGCTACAAAGCAGCGAGAAATGGACCATAGCAAGTGACGCTATAGCAGAGGCGATGAAGAGACTAAGGACCCTCGAAAGGCTACGGCGTAGCAGCGGCGACTAATCGCCCTTCCCCCCACGAAGTAATGCTTGACGGAGGTCCTGTGGGATGAGGAGTTTGACCAAAAAAAAAACTGGACTGTTCAGGTTTCATGGTGCCACTTGAGGGTAGGGCGCTACCACAACGCCCCTGAAAAAAACTAGTAGAATAAGACCAACTCTTGTTCAAAATTCTGGGTTCAGAAAAGAGGTTTGGTGCATATTATTATAGTCAAATATCATTTCTCGCAACCCTTTGTTTTATCGTTAATCTCAAAGTTATCTGTTTTCAATAAAATTTTAATTGTTCTCTTGATAATTGCACTGGCCTATAGTCAAAAGATGTAAGGAACAGCATTAATATTGCTGGCGTGCATTTATGTCGCTGTTTCCAAATATTATAATCTTTTTTTTAATATTAGCTATAGTTTGCGAATTTTTGCAAATTTTGGAACAATTTCGGTAGCTCTAATAGAAAAGCCATTATTTTTCATCATCGTGGAAAAATTTTTTTTATGCAAATGAGTATGGAAACACTGAACAGGCACAACTTCTAGAAATACTAATTAGTTTACTTATGTTTATGCAAACAATAAAAAAATTGCAAATATAGGAAAATGGCAAAAATTTTTTTTCAAATTTTTATTTTTTTTTTTAATAATTTGTTTATAATCTGAACGATTTTCGTCATATTATTATCAAAAATCAGTTACAGTAAGTCTCGCGTTCAATTTGGTAAGTATTACGTACCGATCGAGTAACATTTACCAAAATTATATCGAAAAAATTAAGTGGATCTCCAGTTTTTTTCTAAAAAAAAAATTGTTTTTAATTGTATAAATATTTAACTTTTAAACGAAAAAACCGGATTACAGAAAAGTGTGCCAGAGAGTGGCTTCTTTCGTTCAAGCTGAAAGCAAAGCAATATCGTCCAATTGGAGGGTCCTCAAAAGGATTTCCCAGGATATGTTAAAGACTATTACATTCATTTTTTAACTAAAATATATATGTATATCTAAACACTAAATGCACGTCCATATAACATCAAATTCAGAAACCGCGAAAAATGTGCTTCTTCGGTGACTAATGAAACCACTCCGCACAAATTTTCAAGACTGCATAAATGGACTCACCCTAATTGTATTATGTTAATGTGTGCAAATACTTATATGCTTGAAACTACTACTAACTTATCAAACGATTCCTAATCTTTGACAATAAATGTTTGACTTCATTCACCACGATCTTGAAAACTGACCAAATCGGCGTGACTAAGTCCATGGTGCTTTTAATAATCTATACATATAATAAAATTGTAACAGGTCGATGTCTGTACATTATAGATATTAAAGAAAAATTAATGTGGGGGGTCTTTATTAGAGCACCACAAGCCAAATCAACCATTTTTAGAATTTTTGTCTGTCTGTCTGTCTGTCTGTCTGTCTGTGCGTTTGTTCGGGCATCACTCGAAAACGAATGCATGGATTTGAATGCAGTTTTCACCGCTGTATTGCTAGAGGTCTAACTTAAAATATAGGAGGAAAAAAAATTAGAGAGTTGCCACCTGTTTGAAAATTGGAGTTTAAGTAAATTGATAAGAAAAAATGAATATTGCAATATGGGTATCAAACTGAAGGGGTTTAGAAAATTTTATTGCCGAAAATATTTTTAGGTAGGGCTGCCACCTGTTTGAAAAATTTTATTGTATTAAATTGATAAAATAAATGTAATCTATATCTACATCTATACATATAACAAAATTGTAACAGGTCGACGGCTGTACCTTATAGATATTAAAGAAAAATTAATATGATGGGTGTTTATTAAAGCCAAATAAACAATTTTTAGAATTTTTGAATCTCTGTCTGTCTGTATATTTGTACGCGCATCAGGTGAAAACATGGAATTGAATGCAGTTTTCACTGATGTATCGCTAGAGATCTAACTTCCAATATAGAAGAAAAAATTAGAGAGTTGCCACCTGTGTTCAAAATTTCAATTTAGGTCAATTGATACGGTAAAGTGAATACTGCAATATGGCTGTCAAAAGAAAGAAATTTACAAAGGCTTACAGCTGAAAATATTTTTGTGGATGGTTGCCACCTATTTGAAAACTTTAATTTAATTTAATTGATAGCATAAATTAAATATTGCAATATTGGCATCAAACTAAAGAGGCTAGGAAATTTTAATGCTGGAAATATTTTTAAGGGATTTGCCAACTGATTGAAAAATTGTATACATTAAAGTTTGTAAAATAAATGAAATATTGCAATACGAATATTAAACTAAAAAGGATTAGGAAGCTTACTTTTGAAAATATTCTTGAAGCGGGTTGCCAGTTATTTGAAAACTTTAATTCAGTTAAATTTATAATATAAACTAAGTGTTGCCATATGGGTATCAAACGAGAGTATTTGAGAATAATAAAATTGCAACAGGCCGATATCTGTACATAATAGATGTTAAAGAAAAAATAATAGGGGGTTTATTAGATCAACAGAAGCCAAATAAAAAATTTTGGTATGTTTGTCTGTATGTTTGTAAGCGTATCACGCAAAAGCTAATGTTTGGAATTAAATGCAGTTTTCACATATTGCTAGAGCTCTAATTGAAAACATAGGATCCATTTTTTTTTTGTTTTAGCTTATCGTCGATCATTATTCCTAGGTATTTGAACGTATTAACTTTTCAAGTGCATTGTTGTTATATTTAGAGTTAGCAACGGACCTTCTCAAAATTTCGCCTTGATATAACCAAAAACTTAATTTTTTTTTATTTCTGTGTGGAAGGTTTTTCGCTAAAAAATTACAACTTTTCGTTGTTGCTGCGAGAAAATTAAGAAATCTGAGACGTCACGTTTTACAATTTCATACAGTTCTCTTTACAATGTATTTCACTAAACTACTAAATAATGAAAATAAATATTCTGACCAAAAATTTACTCGGTATGTAGCTCGGGATATTCCTAAAATTCTTATACAGACTAAAACGTAAAAAACCAATATATCTCTAAAACCATTTAAGCTGGGGAACTAAAACTTAGCACTGATGCATATATTGCAAATGCATTGGGAAAGGGGGCGTGGCTCCTTCCTTCCATACAAACTGAACTTCTCATATAGCTTATCTCCGAAACGGCTTACGCTAACATCCTGAAACTCTACACAGCTACAAATGTTATCAATACCGTAATTATGGCGAAAAGTGGTAATTATTGGAAAGGCTGGATCGATATACATTTACGTAAACGCGCAAGTATCATTCGATTGGGAACCATTTTCTCCTAGATTTCTAAATCCCATTGAACTATTGTAACTTTGTCTTTAATTTTCAGTAAGGTAAAATTTATGTGAAAATTGTGAAGAATTTTTTTAAATTTTTCACAAAGAATGGAGCTTTGCTTTTACGAGTTTCGCTATAAATTGTCTTATCCTATTTGCATAAAATGATAGCCGTTTTCGTTGTTCGGAATAAACTCAAAAAATACTGAATAGAGTGCCGTCAGATTGTCGGACGTTATCTTACATACATATATGGTCCAATTACATGCTACTATAAAACTCGATAGGTGGTGCTGGAGCAGAGTTATTTATAAAAATCCTATTTATTAACCGAGTTCGTTCAAATTTTAAATGTGAGCTATGTACCTGTATGATGGAAAATTCTTTTGATAAAAATTTACCCGATTAGTGCCGCTTGAGTTAAGGTTGAAATTCATAACATGTATTCATTTTATGGTAAGCAATGGTTTTGCAGAAAATGAACCCAATGGATGGCGCTGCAGCCGAAATGTATAGAAACCACGTGTGGTTGGTCTGCTTTGGACCTATGTTTAAGTTATACGAATTTAGTTTTCAGATGTCTAAATGAAGGATGGGGTTAAGTTTTTCTGACGCCCTCATGCACGATCATGCGGTCTTGCATCTGCCCAGAAACAGTTCATAAATTTTACCACGAATTGTAAAAGTGGTGAATTAACAATTCAAAGATTACCGTAGGTATATCAATTGCTTCATTTGAAAGATACCTAAGAGATCTCTCGACTCATTTAGCAATGTAACGGAAAACTTTACGTCCTGTGCGACAGCGAGGATTCTTGGCCCTCCTATAAAGAAAACGCACTTCTGTGCTCTTGAGTTTCCCTATAAGAACTTTTATTGACATACGCATCTCACCAATGTTGTAGTTGCAAGATCATACAAAAAGATTACGCATGATTGGCAGAGATCTCACAGGTGGAAATAAGACCATCAGTAAAGCTCATGACACCAAAAGCGATTGGTATTCCATATGGTACCACCGCGTTACCATTATTGGCCTATGTGTGAGGAGGATACTGCACCTTAGTGGTTTCAACTTAAATCAAAAATTTTGACTTTACAGACTAATTTTGTTTTTAAACGCTCTTTTGCATTGGCCAACGCAAAAGCTCTTGTTAGGCGCCGCGAAGTAAGCGGGCATTGGCTAGTATATAAATAAATATACGAAAGCATTTAAACGTTTGAAATAAATCTCGTCTCACTTTTTTGTATTTTTCACTGGGTTGCTGAAGTAATGAAGAATCGGAAATTCATAAGGGAAAATTATAGCTTTTGTAAGTTTTATCTTAATATATTAAAAACTAGTAAACTTATTGAAAAATGGTAAATGAACGTGAGGTACTAAATTTAATAACCCTTAATTTGATATATCGTTCTGTTTATAACAGTCAACGCATTCCGTAGATATTACAAGCCAAAGTCTCATTTTCAAAATTCACACATTTTGATTCAATTGCGCGGGCTAAAGATAAGTTTTAAATTAATGTAATGTGGAACGATTTTCCGTCATCCCTTGTCAAATTTGGTTTGGAGACAAACCGGTTTCGGCGTTGTGCCATCTTCAGTGTCATTTTTCGTTCTGACACTGAAGATGGCACAACGCCGAAACCGGTTTGTCTCCAAACCAAATTTGACAAGGGATGACGGAAAATCGTTCCACATTACATCACACTCCTACCCTGTCGGAAACACCAACAACGAAGATGAGAATTTTAAATTAATCTTTCGTGGCCAATAAGAATTGGCTTAGGCCTAAGACATCATAATATCACTATTACAATACGGTCAAATGACTTTTATTTTCCTCCATGCACAATCGATCAAGCCAAGTGAACAAAATAAAAACTGGGACGCGACATTTTAGTAAGTTTTGGCTATTTTCCTTTTGTCTATTTAATGTTTATTATTTTTTTATAGCAGATTACTTAACAAACACGATATAAATCCAAATTTCAGACTTTGTGCAAAAATTAGGAAAAATCTGCGAAGTTTTACCAAAATTTCTAACTTCTTGATCAGCATATTTAGACAAATTTTTGGTATTCAGTTTTGTAGTCCATATATTTCTAGTAAAGCAAATTGCAAATTTTAAGTCTCTTGGACTTACCGTTGACTTTTGGCAATTTTTTTTTGTTGATGGTACTCTGCATTTTACAACGCTTTTATCAACTTGCAATGTTGTGTGTCCAGACTAGAGATGGGCACGGGCGGGCTTTTGGAAGGGACCCCATGGGCAGCCATTATAAAAATCTGTGTTGTTAAATATTGATTCGCTTAAACAAATATACATAAGGACATAAACACAAAATTAATAATATATACATATGTATACATACAATAAAAGTTGGCTCTTTATTTCCGGGCTGAGGCGTGACCCGTCGTGCCGGGCCCCACTAAAATTCTTAACGTGCGGGCTTGTGCGCGTTTTTGAAAGTTGGTTTTGCACTCGTGCCGGGCCGGGCCTGAAAATTTAGGCCCGTGCCCATCTCTAGTCCAGACACCATTCATTGCTATACAACCTTTGCTTTGCAAAGATGTCGCCCTATGCACTACGTACGCTACAGCGGAAATGGACCACAAGCCATTTCTTTAAATGAAATTAATTGGTGCTCGTATGTATGTACATTAGGGTGCTCGAAAAATGCATATGAAAAAGTAAAGTCGGAATTTGTATTATTTTATACTGAAAAAATATACCCCTATTTTTTTTTGAAATCAAAAAATATTTAGAGGTCGCTCAAAGCGCCTAAAGTTGTACATGTATTTTATATGGGGGAAAAACAACTTTTCGTAGAAATGGTATCGAATTCTTAAAAACTAATATTTTTCTATGGGAAAATTCTGCTTATCTGCAGAATTCCCAATAATAATACCTAATTGTTTATTTAACCATTTTTTCATCGCAACTGTAATTTATAGGTCCGCCATAAACCCACGAAAACTCCGAAAAATGCAATGTGGAGTGAAAGTGAACAAGAGTTTTCCGTTCGGAACGAAAAGTAGCTTTTTTCCCATATAAAAATACATGGACAACTTTGAGCGACCTCTAAATATTTTTGAATTTCAAAATAAAATAATAGGCGTATACTTTTTTTCGATATAGAACAATTCTAGGGGGTGAGAGCATAACAATTCCGACTTAACTGTTTTTGGACCACTCTAATGTACACATATATGTATACGCATGTGTGTGTACCAATCTATTAATATCGCTGAATTATTTTAATATCTAATTCAAAATTTTATACAGACCAGACTAAAACGTAGAAAATAAATAATATATAAAAAAAATTTACAATGCTTTTATAAGTGGACTAAAAAGTAAAAAATAATATTACTCAGTCCCTTAGAATTTGTTTTGATAAATTTTGATTTTGAAATTTTAGCAAAAGTTATTATAAACTATTTATGAGATTGAAAATGAAAAGCGTGGGGTGGTTTTAAGCATACTGGAATCATTTTAACTAGGACCGTTGATAACTGATGAATATACATGCATATATTGTACATACACAATATGCATATGTATGTATGGATGATATAATAGCTCTGATCTGAAAAAGGTCACACAGCAAAATCACTCTCTGAAGTGAGAGTAAAAGGTGACTAACAGCAAAAAGTACGGACAAAAAAAGGCATCGGGTAAAATCTTGCAAATTTATTAGGGCTGCCAGACGTCCCGGTTTTCCCGGACATATCACGGTTTTAGACCATTTGTCCCGATGTCCCGGTCCAACCTTAAAATGTCCCGGGTTTCGTTTAAGTGTCCCGGTTTTCGATTTAAATGCACAAATTTAATAAAAGTTCAAAAATCACTACCGGTGTCATTTGTGATATAGTTACATCTCCAGATAGTTGGACTTTGCACAAGCAATATTTGATGATCGATATACCCACATACATACCTGTAAGTGCAAAGTTCCCTTCCTAATTAGCATCAGCTGTTTTTTATTTGTTTTGGTCGTTTGTTTTTCGGGTGGGCTTTAATTCCAAAGTAAGTTTTCGCGAGTGCGATGGGGGATAGTCATTGCGCTGGGTATGCAGTTACAGTTGCATGGCTATACTCAATCCCCACTCTTGCGTTCTCGTTCGCGCACTCTGGGCAACGTGAGCAACCCGTGTGCGAGATGCGGTAACCAATCCGAGTGGAGCTCAAGGGCTCACTGAAGTCTGCAGCGTCTGTTCACCAGTAGGTGCGGCTGCAAGCGGGTGTCTGCTTGGAGCAAGCGGCTCGCTATATAAACGTGTATTTGGTTGCGAAACCACCCCCGTCCCAGCAATGGCGCTGGGCTTGGGACCCGCCACGTAAAAACCACTTCCAGTGAAGAAGCAAGGCAAAGCCTCGGATGAGACCCCCCCTTATGATGACGACCACGGCAAACGTTTAAAGGACTACGATTTGAGGGCATGCACCTGGAATGTCCGGACCCTTAATGGGGAAGGTGCCTCTGCCCGGCTGGTTGATGTCCTCGTAAGGACAAAAGCTGACATCACCGCCATCCAAGAAATGCGTTGGACGGGGCAAGGCAAACAATGTCTGGGGCCTTGCGACGTCTACTACAGCTGCCATGTAAAGGAGCGCAAATTCGGAGTTGGATTTGTGGTGGGAGAGAGACTCCGTCGCCGAGTACTGTCGTTCACCCCGGTGGACAAGCGTCTAGCCACAATCCGCATCAAGGCGAGATTCTTAAACATCTCGCTCATCTGCGCCCATGCCCCGACGGAAGAGAAGGATGAGGCATCCAAGGATTTCTTCTATGAGCGCTTGGAGCGCACGTACGAGCGCTGCCCCCGTCATGATATCAAAATCGTGCTTGGCGACTTCAATGCCAGGGTGGGCAAAGAAGGGATCTTTGGAACCACCGTCCGACAACGGATTGAGGCCGATCGACTTCGCCGGGGCCTGAAACATGGTAGTATGCAGTACTAGGTTCAAGCATAAAAAGATCCATCAAACTACCTGCCTGTCTCCGGATCGAAAAACGAGAAACCAAATCGATCATGTTGTGATAGACGGAAGGCACGCGTCCAGTGTTTTAGACGTACGCACACTCCGGGGCCCAAACATCGACTCGAACCACTACTTGTTGCAGCCAAGATACGCACCCGCCTCTGTGCAGCAAAAAATGTGCGCCGAAATATGCAAGGAAAGCTTAACGTCGAAAAGCTGCAATCACAACAGACAGCCAGCGCTTTCGCTACTCGACTCTCACACCTGCTCTCAGAGAGCACTCTTCAACAAACCGACATATGCGAGCAGTGGAACCACATTTCCCACTCATTAAGTACCGCCGCCGAAGAAGTAGTCGGATTTCAGCGAGCCCGAAAGAACAACTGGTACGATGAGAAGTGACAGGAAACTGAAGAGAAAAAAGATGCCGCCTACAGGGCCACGCTGCGATTGGGCACAACGCGCTCTATGTGGGACCGCTATAGGGATCTGAAGAGGGAAGCGAGACGTATTTGCCGCAATAAGAAGAGAGAGGCCGAAATACGTGAGTGCGAAGAGCTTGAAATGCTGGCCGACAGGAGGAATGCCCGAAAATTTTACCAGAGAGTTAGGCGACTTACGGAAGGTTTAAAGACCGGGGCGCACTCCTGTAGGAACAATAATGGCGACTTAGTAACTGATGTCCAGAGCGTACTTAAATTATGGAGGGAACACTTTTCCGCCCTACTAAATGGTAGCAGCACGGAAAGTTGTGGAGAAGAAGAACCCGAGCCCGCAGTCGATGATGACGGAGTCGACGTTCCACCGCCTGACTATGACGAGGTACGTATAGCAATAACGCGGCTGAAAAACAACAAAGCCGCTGGAGCTGACAGCCTGCCAGCTGAGCTATTCAAGTACGGCGGTGAGGAGTTGATAAGGTGCATGCATCAACTCTTGTGCAGAATATGGTCAGATGAACGCATGCCCGACGACTGGAACTTAAGTGTGCTCTGCCCAATCCACAATAAAAGTGACCCCGCCATTCGCGCCAACTACCGCGGGATCAGCCTTCTAAGCATAGGTTACAAGGTCTTATCGAGCGTATTATGTGAAAGACTGAAGCCCACCGTAAATGAACTGATTGGGCCTTATCAGTGTGGCTTTAGACCTGGCAAATCCACCATAGACCAGGTATTCACAATACGCCAAATCTTGGAAAAGACCCGCGAGAAAAGGATCGACACTCACCACCTATTTGTCGACTTTAAAGCCGCTTTTGACAGCACTAAAAGGAGTTGCCTATACGCCGCTATGTCTGAATTTGGCATCCCCTCAAACCTCATACGGCTGTGTAAAATGGCGTTGAGCAATACCACCACCTCCGTCAGAATTGGAAAAGTCCTCTCCGAGCCGTTCGCCACAAAACGGGGTTACAGACAGGGCGACTACCTTTCATGTGACTTATTTAATCTGATGTTGGAGAAGATAATAAGAGCTGCAGAACTGAACCGCTCAGGAACAATTTACTACAAGAGCGTGCAATTGCTGGCTTATGCCGATGACATCGACATCATCGGTAAGAAAAACCGCGAAGTCTGTTCTGCAATTCAGGAGTAAAGTCCTCTCTCGACGTACGAAAACCACACTCTAAAAGTCACTCATCATGCCCGTGCTGGTATATGGCGCAGAAGCATGGACAATGACAACATCCAATGAGGCGGCTCTTGGAGTGTTTGAGAGAAAGATTTTCCGGAAGATTTACGGGCCTTTATGCGTTGGCGACGGCGAGTACCGCAGACGATGGAACGATGAGCTGTATGAGATTTACAACGACATGGACATAGTGCAGCGAATGAAAATACAGCGGCTTCGCCGGCTTGGCCATGTCTTTCGAATGGACACCGACGCTCCAGCTCTGAAAGTATTCAACTCGGAACCCGCTGGTGGTAGCAGAGGAATAGGGAGACCCCCACTGCGATGGAAAGATCCATTTGGCGTCAGTTGGCACAGAGGAGAAACCACTGGCGTGCTTTGCTGAACTCGGCCAAAATCGCTTAGGCGGTTACAGCGCCAAAAAAGAAGAAGAAGAAGAAGTTTTCGCGACAAAGTTTATAGAATAAAGAAAAGTGGGTTTATAGAGTTTTGATTACCCTTAGAAAATGCCAAAGAGACCGTATAAATTCCTTTTCGCTTACACAGAAGAGTGCGTCATTTGTTTATATTTTTTGAATTTATAGTACCTTAAAAGAGAGCCTCACTGAGTTGTCAACCACACCTTGTTTAATACGCCTAATGTGGATCAATGTTTTTTCTTATTTCATCTGAATAGATTAAGGAAAGAAATTTGCTCAATATATATACATAAATATGTGCGTTAAATGACGTGCACAGAGTTTTAAAATTATATTAAGGAAAAGTCAACAACAAACAAGTTCACAACAACGAAAAATATGACTGGTTTTTTAATGTTATCTTGTATTGAAATTTGAACATGAAACCTAGTGTACTTATAAGTACAGTGCCGTACAAAATTTTGGCTCAGAGAATTTTTCATCAGATCTTTTAGAAAAATATTGGAAATGTAGCAGTTTCTTTCATACAAAAAGAATTGTCGAACATAGTTTGTATGGAAGAAGCTGTCAGCAAAAAATTATCAAAAAGGGACTAAAATTGTTGGGCCACAAAACTTCTTTTCAAAATTTGTATAAAAAGTCTGATTAGAAAGTTGCAAATTTGTATGCAAATTTATTGAATTTTCCCGAGTTTCACACAAAGTCTAGAAATTCTGTTTTTTTTTTTTTGATGTAGTATAAACGGTTATGTATTTATAAAAAATTAAAGCAAAAAAATGTTGAATGCATTGTGCCAATAATTTTGGGCGGCACTATATGTTTATTTTGAACTTTAGTACGTTGAAATGATCTCATCTTTTTATGGTTTTGTTTTTGTCTTGCCAAAATAAAATTTTACTGCATACTTTCGTACGTAAGTAATTTTTGTCTAAAGGAAAGGAAAGGGAGGGCGGTTGTGGTGTTAGATTTTCCAAAGTGTCCCGGTTTGCCAACGGAGATATCTGGCAGCCCTAAACTTCATTCTCTACACAACTCTCCAATAATCGCTCTCATTTACATGAACCACAGATTATATTCCGAGAGAAAATTAAATTTAGGGATATGTATATACAAATAGAAATGCTCAAACTGTAAGCCCAAAAATAGTATTTGATGCGGTTTTCGAGATATTTTAACGCCCTTGAGTCACAAGTATATACAAGTATCATATTTTATCAATCATACCGATAATTTCATGTATAAAAGAATTAAAAATGAAAATGAATAAAAAAAAATTCAATCAGCAAAATGAATAAAACTAGGTGAAATTAATGTTTAATTTCTAACCTGATCGACATGTGTATGTATTTAGCTGAATCACCTAATAATAAGTTTACATATGAAAAGGTTATCCTCATTTTCCAGTTTAACTCCCTAATATGTAATTAGAAAAAAAGATTAGCCATACAAGACTATAATTATAAAATAATCTCAGATTAAACCGATAACTTTTTGGTGTCCAATAAAGTGGTCCAAAAATGTATGTAAAAAAAATAAGGTCGCATTTTTAATGCCGCCAGCCCCCAGGATTGTTCTATACCAAAAAAAATTATATCCCTATTTTTTTATTTTGAAATAAAAAAAAATTAGGGTGTGCTCAAAGCGCTCAAAGTTTTCAATGTATTTTATATGGGGAAAAAACAACTTTTCGTAGAAATAGTGAAGAATTCTTGACAATCAATATTTTTCGATCGGAAAACTTTGCTTATCTTCAGGAGATTCCCGGCAATAATACCCAATTGTTCCTTTAACCATTTTTCATGGTGACTATATTTT
Source organism: Rhagoletis pomonella (assembly GCF_013731165.1). Lineage (NCBI taxonomy): Eukaryota > Metazoa > Arthropoda > Insecta > Diptera > Tephritidae > Rhagoletis > Rhagoletis pomonella. Next base: position 168,610 of record NW_023458659.1, read on the forward strand.
ATGGGTCCTTGAAAATGCAATGGGGGGACCAATAAAAAATCTTTAATCATAAAAAATGGTTAAATAAACAATTGGATATCAATATTTGAAGTCTCCTGAAAAGAACCACAGTTTTACGATTGAAAAATATTTATTTTCAAGAGTTTTATGCCATTTTTACGAAATTTTGTTTTTCCACATATAAAATACATGGAAAACTTTGAGCGCTGTGAGCACTCCCTAAATATTTTTTGATTTCCAAATAAAAAAATAGGGGTATATTTATTTTCGGTTCAGAACAATCCTAGGGGGTGGCGGTGTAAAATTCAGACTTTATTATTTTGGACCACTCTAGTGTCCAAACTAGTTTTATCGATTACACTTGCGAAGAAGAGGAGGAATGTCAAATGTAAAAGTAAACAAAAATTTACGCTAGTAAGGAAAATATGTTTGTAACGGTATTTTTAATAAAATATTCAGTTAAAATATATTTAAATAGCATAACATGTGTAGCAGAAAAAAGTGACCACGGTGGCACAACTTTTCCTCGAGTTGTGTGAATAAAAAGTACAACCAATTTGACAGCTAACGAGCATTGATTGAGATTATATTTAAATGTATGTAAACGTACTTTTATGCTTTGCCGTTCGCACATGGCTCCACATCAAATTTCAGGGGTACCTAGTACTTAAACCTTTTTTAATAGGTTATTTTTAAAATATTGTTCCATCTACTATATAACAACAGAAATCACATAAATAAAAGTTGCAAAGCTTGAACAGAGTTCACAGAAATTAATCAAACTTAAAAAATGTTCGCCAAGATTTTGGACTTTTTATTCAGATTATTTATATAATTTTTGGGCATACAGGGTGTCCCAGAAGTAACCAGCCAAACTTGAGGAGAAGGCAGGTGGGGTGGCGAGCTCCCTGATAAGCAAAAATTTTTCAAGTAAAAGTGTCACCGTTTTCGAAATATTTAAATTTTTTTGAATTAAATAAAAATCGTTTCTTTTCATGTATTTTCTTTAACTGCATCTACAAACCAGGCTACACTTAGTAAATTTTTTATGTAAAATACTTCCAGATAGTTGCTTCTCCATATTTAAATGCAATGTAGTTAAAATATACCATCATAAAATTATGACTATTTTGGGATTTTTAACTTTTTGATATTTTCTTCCCCAACTTTGACTATCTCTGGTGAAAAAATGTACTGAGCTATAACTTTACATTACATAAAGAAATTGCTCATTTAATAGGTATTTCAGAAAGGTGCCACTCTTACTATTTCGAATAGAACAAAAAGTTGTAGCCGCTTTTGTGGGTAAAGGACTGAGACACACTAGAATGTATTTAATAGATTTAAATTTAAGTTGGTCTTGTTACCGACCAATGACATGCTAAATAGTACAAAGGTACATTATTACTTGCTCCTGACATTATTTTGTGTTACTTACCGGAATTCGGACTAGAGTCTACAACAAGGGCCATATCTATCAATATTTTTTGTGAAGGATGGGTTCACGTGAAATAAAATATACATGAGTTATTTGAAGAAAAATTTATTAATTTGTTGATAAAATATGCTCAAATTGGCGACCTTCTACTCCAATACAAGTTCGGCACCTTTTAAGAAAAGACGCTGTTAGAGATATTAAACTCAAATGGGCTATCTCAGCAGCAGCTCCATTTATTTGTTCCCGCAAATGCTCTTCGTTTTGAATTGTTTTTGAGTAAATTTTGTCCTTGAGACAGCCCCAGTAGAAAAAATCTAATGGATTCAGGTCTGGAGATCGAGCGGGCCACGTGATTGACCCGTATCGTCCAATCCATCGGCGAGGATAAGTTTCGTCTAAATGAGCTCTTACTTCACGCCCGTAGTGAGCAGGGCACCCGTCATTTTGCAGCCGTAGTCTTCGCCGCAGGTTTAAGGGTACATCTTCTAAAAGAGTTGGAAGCCGTTCCTGAAGGAACTCTAAATAACTGTGAGAGTTGAGCGTTGGCGGCAGCTCCACAGGTCCCAATATCTGACAATTAAAAATACCGCACCATAAATTTATTTTGCACCGGTACTGCGAACGATCTTCTCTCATTTCGTGAGGATTGTCTTTCTGCCAACTGTGAAGGTTATGCAAATTAAAATAACCATCACATTTGTATGGTGATTCATCGCTCCAAATTATTTTATTAAAAAAGTTGGGGTCCGATTCATGCATTCGCAACATTTCACGGCAAAATCTAACCCTCGACAGGTAATCTCTTTCCTGCAGAGTCTGAACACGTTGAATGTAATAGGGATGAAATCGATGGTCTTTTAAAGCTTTGTGAATTGTAGTTTTTGGTATTCCCGTCCGTCTTTCCATCATTCTCACTGAAGTCGATGGA
>NW_023458659.1:171075-173973 GCF_013731165.1 Rhagoletis pomonella
GATGTCACTGTTGAACACATATTTGTATAGTCTCCAACGGAGTATTAGTATCGGAAGATCTGCCTGAAGTACTGGTCCTGGGAAAAGTACGTCATTTAGGCTGTTGCCATTCGCCGTTGGGCTTGAGGCATTGAACACCACGCGTACTTTCGTTGAAGTACTTTCTGCCTTTATAACAGCGTGGTGCGGCAGAAAATAATTATCAGACGAGTCTGCGGGTATGGGATTTGTTATTTTCGACATATGCCCAAGCGTTTCATATTCCGCTAGAACCCTATTGAATTCCTTGTGCAGAACGGGATCCTTGGCCAGCCGTGTCTCATTTCGGTAAAATTGACAACATGCTCTTTTAAGGGATGGGCCTAGGGAAATATTTCCTGGAATATCTTTCCTAAATGGTAGTGACACGATGTATTTTCCTTCATTATTTCGTTTGGTTGTCTTCTGATACAGCTCCTCGCAGTACTTGTCGTCTTCAATAAGGCTCTTGTTCTTTGGAATCTCTTCAAGCTCCAAAAAGGCACTCAGTTGCTTGTCCAGACTAACTTCGCTGTAGTATGAGACGATATTCGTTCCTGGATTCGTGGTATCAGTTCGCCCCGTTATTATCCAGCCAAATACTGTTTCTTGGGCTAGAAGTGTGTTTAATATGTTCTTCTTAAGCCCGCTCAGAATAATTTGTGGATATACGTCGCCACCCAGAACAAGGTCTACGGGTTCATTGACGAAAAATCGTTTATCCGCTAGAATCAGATCTGGAAATGCTTGCTTAGTCACTGCACTAATGTGGCAAGTAGGAAGATTTCCAGTCAGTTTTGCTAGCAGGAGCACTGAGGTATTTAAGCGGAACAATCGGTCAACCGAAGACCGCAATTCGATGTTGCACGCTTCTTTAACCTGCGCCGTAGTTGTATTAGTGATGCCCGAAACTTGGGCATGCATACGCTTTGACGGCAGGCGAATTCTGCGTTTTAGTCTTTCAGGGATGAAAGAACACTCTGAACCAGAATCAATAAGTGCTCTAGCGGAATAGTTCGTACCATTGAGATAAATGTTGACGCGTGCTGTCCCTAATAACAAACCTGTGTTTGTATTCGCATAGCAAGACTTCACGTTTTTGCTTGTATGCTTGTTTGACTTTGTTGAATTGCGTTTGGCTTGGGCCTGATTGGGTGTTGATGCAGGATTAGTCACAGAATCTAAAGAGGTCCCAAGTGTCGTTGCCTTTGTTTGAGCTGTCTCAATATGAAGGAGCGTGTTGTGTCGCGAGTGGTACTTTGTACAATTAAATGGGTTTGTGCATCTTGACACGGTATGCACAGTACTAAGACAGTTCAGGCACCATTTTTTGCTTTTCAAAAAATCTATTCTATCAGCTGGTGTTTTTTTGAGGAATTGTGGACAGTTGCGTAACTTGTACTCATTAGTTTGGCACATTTGGCAGGTGAACTTGCTCACGCTTGCCTGAAAAGCTCCTAGCCTTTTAGTGTTAGCTTCCTGGTGGTGCCGTGCGGGCTGGTGCTTTGGAGCTTTCGCCGATGTTGTACCCTTTAGCCCAGCTAGAGTTTCCAAAGTTTGGAATCTATTGGATAGGAACTTGTCCATATCCTCCCACTTTGGAATGTCAGTTTTCTGGTCTATGGTAGAGCCAGTGTACTTTCTGGAAGCTTCGTTGAATACAAATATATAATAATTGCGTCCCAATTAGAGATGTCAATTTGATGACTCTTTAGGGAAGATAAACAATTAGTAATCTCGCGCTGTAGGTTTTTAATTGAGCTACCACACTCAGATTCCACTGTATTTAAGCCACATAAAACTTTTAATTGTGTGTTAACTAAGATACGTTTGTTTTCGTATCGCTCACACAGGTTTTTCCAGGCTGTCAAAAAGCCTTCATGGGTAAGTGGGCACTTTCGCACTATGTCTTTTGCCTCCCCTTGTGTTTTATTGTTGAGTTGAACTAGTTTCTCTACTGGGGTGAGACGCTTGTTCAAGATGTAGATGGCTGTGAACATATCTCGGAAAGTTGGCCATGAAAGATAGTCACACGGTGGCAGATGGATATTGTGTTCCCGGACGGACTGATCCTCTACATCTTTGTTCGCTTTGGTTAGAATTTCAACCTGAGAACCAATAGCAGACATGCACCTAACATAGCTTTGAAAGGAAATCTTATTCTTCTATTTTTATGGCCTTAGCATCATCCTTAGATAATCCCTCATTGATAAGCTTATCGTAAGCTGACTTGGTTTTTTCCCCACAAAGCTTTTAACTCATCTTGTTGAATAGCAAGACCATGTTTGTTTTTTTCTGCGGCGGGTATGCTGTTGTAATCAGATTCGAACTCTGTTACAGCTGCTGCCAAAAGAATATACGAATCCATTGTTTAACGTGTTTACCCTAACCGAAGTATTAACTGAAATTCCCAGATAGAATCTATAGGATTTTACACACTTAATCTTATCGAAGATTATAGGTTGTATGCGCAAGAGAAGTTGCCAATTTTTACCCACCGGAACTTGCCACTTAAATGTTTACCAGAAATCCAACGAATTAAAAAGATTGAAAATAGTTTGTATTGCGAGATATATTCGACACTTTATTAAAATCTAAACCTTTTTCTTCTAGAATTATTGTTTACTGACGACTCGCCACCCAACTGTACAGAGTAATATCTACGCGCTTTGATAAGCTATGCAAGGTACGCAATAAGGGGTAACTAATAAACGTGGTAATATCGTGATGTGTGCAACTTACGCAGCAAATTTTAATATACAGATTTACCACTTTGATGTATGCAACGTACGCAGCAAATATATATGTTAAAAAATGTGCAGTATTATACGGAGTTGAATCGCTTATGCGTAGTGATTTAGTGAAAATCTACAATTGGTC
>NW_023458659.1:174073-182141 GCF_013731165.1 Rhagoletis pomonella
TGTTATGAGATTCTCTCAAAGAACGCATCGAAATACGAAAGCTTCATTTCAAGAAAAGTCACGCTTAATTTCATCCCATGAAATTAAAGCAACGACACAACGCTTGATAAAAATACATCAACAGAACTATTACAGTGAAGAATACGGGAAATTGAAAGCAGGAAACTCCATCGACTCCAAGAGTGAACTCCTACCGCTTAATCCGTTCATAGATAAAGATGGCATTATTAGGGCTGGTGGGCGTCTTGGGGCGTCTCAGACTTAGCGTATAACGAGCGGCATCCAATAATTCTTCCTTATAACTGCAAGTTTTCCCGTCTAATCGTGTCTTTCATTAACCATGTCTCTTTGCATGGGGAAAATCAACTCATGCTTCGCCTTATCCGAACTCAGTATTGGATCCCCAGAGTTAAAAATCTGATCAAATCCACAATCCATAATTGCAAAGTCTGTACGATATACAAAAAACGTACGCAAACCCAACTTATGAGAATTCTGCCTCAGGAGAGAACCACATTTTCGCGCGCGTTTACGAATAAAGGTGTAGATTTTTCAGGACCCTTTGACGTCAAGAGTTATAGCGGCCGAGGTTGTCGAATGTCCAAAGGATACGTTTGTCTGTTTGTCTGTTTTTCGACAAAAGCGATCCATTTGGAAGCAACTAGTGACCTCAGAACTCCATCATTTTTAGCCGCATTTGCCAGGTTTGTAGCCAGAAGAGGATGCCCGAAAAACATATATTCCGACAATGGGACAAACTTCGTCGGAGCTTCACGATCTTTAAGATCTGAATTTAAGGCATTTTTAGCAGATTCGCGTGAAAAAACAGTTTCAAAATACAATTATCAAATGCTCACATGGCGTTTCATACCCGCCGCTGCTCCTCATATGGACGGCTTATGGGAGGCGGGGGTGAAAAGCTTTAAAAGCCACTTCAAAAAGATTGCGTCCGTTCATAAGTATACATTCGAAGAGTTCAGTACTCTTTCATGTCGGATTATGTCACTTCCTTACCGGTGGACACCTACTAGCCCTACCTGAAATCGACGCTCACGAGAATCCTGCCTCGATAGTAAATCGGTGGCAGAAGCTAAAGGCCCTTCACCGAACTTTTTGCAAGCGATGGAAAATCGCAACAAAAATGTAAAACTAGGAGATCTTGTTGTCATTAAGGGGGACAACCTCCCGCCAAATGAGTGGAGATTAGGTAGAATAATCAGCTTATATCCTGGTCCTGACGACCGGGTACGGGTAGTTGACATCACCACGGAGAAAGGGCAGTTAACCAGACCACTGGCCAAACTGGTTCTCCTTCCATCCCAAACTGAAGAGAACAACGACCTAGCAAGCAATTCGTAAACAAAGCCTCTCCGTGGATCCTTAACCCGCCTGAATTCCACTTCCTCATCCCGCGTGAATTCCACTTCCTCACCGCACAAAAATTCCACTTCCATGCATTCGGAGGGATTCCACGCATATAAGTAACTTTAATCCAGAATAATATTAAAAGTAGTCGTGTTTTTTAGTAAGATTGGAGTGATTGTACTTGGCTGTATTCCCACGGCCCGATCTAGTAACAAAGAACCGACCATCATGAGATCTAAGTATCGACCAGAAAATGCTACAGACACTGAAAACTCAAAATTACAGTTTAAACTTCACTATCAGTATTCAATGAACTGCTTAATTTTTTGTATTTGCTTAATAAATGTCTTAAACATTGATTAAATTCTCAATGTGTAATGAAAACATAAATAAGTGTATATATGCAAGTTTGTTTATAATTTAATTTAATAAAAACCGAATCGTGTTAACAGACACGATGATTTCTTTAAGTAAACGCTAAAATTAACAATGCATCCTTGCACTGAATGGTTGACAGCCTCTAACAATAGGTTTGTATAGTAACTTCTTCAATAAACATTGCAGCTAGAGCGTGAAAGCAAAATAGGGCGTGAAATTGAGAAGAGAAAACTAGCAGAAAAAGTTATTAATACAAAAGTAGCAAAAACTTGCAAGTAACCAGTTGTTGCACTGTTTTGAGATTCTGCTGTAAACCTTTTACTATTTATAAATCAGTTTTTTAAAAACTCTTTGCTTTACACACAAGCACTTACACAGTCCAGTACATCATTCATATTTTGATTTCCACCCATTTTACTTATGTTTGTGCTAAACATATTCAACATAGGGCGGCTTTTGACATTTATTCTTCTTCTTCTTCTGCTAGCTAATTTCTGCTGGTAAAAATTGCACTAAAAAATGTGCAGCTCTCCTGTGTTGTTGCGCTCTTGATTCAGTGCTCTTATGCAAATTTTTTGGGTTAATCATACACTGTTCCAGTTAAAATTTGCAGGTTCCAGTACAAATTAGTACTGACTATTGGCTACTATACAAACATATAATTAATTGAAATTTGCTACATATGTACATACCTATGTATGTTTAAAAATTCAACTTCAGCTGACTCACCCTTCATTTTCTGGTTCGCACCGAATTTTTGTTTGAGCGTATGTAGGTATATAGTCGGCGTGCGAAAAAAACACAAGCAGTGAGAACAGCACTCCACAGTAGCAGACAGGCAGTATGTTTGTTCGAGCAACTGAAGAAAACTTGCGCGCTCGGAATATACAAATATATTGATTGTTTTATTTGGACGAGTTATGTCTTTTAAGCTTGGACGCTTTATAGCACCATTCCTAGATAACGCAGTATAGTTTTTTGTTGCGGAAGCGATCGAACCGTTTCCATTAGTCTTATATTAAATTCAGTGGCGATTGCGTTGCTTCAGAGACCGTAGATTTTTTGTTTTTGTTTCATTGTCGACACCGGTGCCGAGGCCAACTTCCCTAATTCGCTGGTTTTGGTTTCGACACTGCTGCAAGGCATTTTGGCGTATGCTGTGGTTGTTGTAATGACGGCAGCAGCCGCAGATATGGTAATTGGTATTGTTCCTGATGATTTCACTATTTACTGATCTACATACATATAGTTTACCAGTTTGCGAAAACAATAGCAACTAAAACTATGTGCCAAAAACAATAGCTATATGTATGTGCATTCAATTGCGAATGCTTACAAACATACATATGTGCATACATACATATCTACACAAATTTCATGTTCAAGGGCGAGTAATTAGCGGTTTGCCTAATTCCTTGTTCTTATCATAGGCAAGTGATAGTGTTTAAGCGTCTTCGGCATCAGTACAGGAGCGTATTCAAGTGATAGGTAGTTCAGTGGCGGATCAGAGGGCGCATGCACTAAAGGGCGCATACAATGTGACCGAACATCCCGGGCCCGTTGAAATATATTTCAAGCAGGTAGTACTGCTAATTTATGAATTGGTCGACGCAATATTCCTTTCGAAGTTTTAACATCGACGACTCTTATACGACCATCACTGCCAGGAATGCCCTTGATGACCCGTCCCATAGCCCAACATTGTGAAGGTGTGTTATCATCATGAATAATTACCATTATTCCCTCAAACACGTTGGGTTTACCAGTGGTCCATTTAGTTCGTGCTTGCAGGCTGTTGATATAGTCGCGTGACCATCTGCGCCAAAACAGCTGCTTGATCGCAGTAACACGAGCCCATTTGCTGATATGATCCATGTTGCAATTTTCCTCGCGCTCTGGGATTGGCATTAGGGAGCTGCCAATCAAAAAATGGCCAGGAGTTAGTGCCTCATAATCACTTGGATCTGCCGATAAAGGTGAGATTGGCCGCGAGTTTAGTATCGCTTCGATGTTTATCATCACTGTGTTCAGCTCTTCGAAGGTAAGTCGACTATTCGCCATGCTGTGGTGCAAATGTCCCTTCGCTGACTTCACAGCGGCCTCCCACAGGCCTCCAAAGTGCGGAGCCTCCTGAAGCCTTCTGCTAGCGCCTACAAAATTTGTTGCGTTGTCGCAATATATATCAGTTGGTAAGCCTCGCCTGCCGATCATACGCTTAAGAGCGGACAAAAATGCATCTGTTGACAGGTCAGACACTACTTCTATGTGGACTGCCTTCGTTGAAAAACACACAAATATTGCCACATAGGTCTTGTATGGGGTCTGGCCTCGAATGGCCCGAAAAAATCTATGCCACAACGTGAAAATGGCCTTGATGGCATGAGGCGCGCTACGGGGAGATTGCCCTTTGTCTGCTGAAGTAGCTTCGGCTTGTATCTGACGCAATGAATGCAGGATCTCACAATGCGACGCGCTAGGTCCCTCGCATTTATTACCCAGAATTGAAGACGTAGTAGTGCCACAAGTGCCTTCGCACCTGCGTGGTAATATACGATGTGCAAATGTCGAATATACAGCTCCGTGAATTGATACGTGCTAGGAAGGATGACAGGGTGCTTATGCATGTCTGCCAACTCTGCTAACTCCAAACGTCCACCCACCTTTAGTAAACTGAACCCACCATGAATTTGCAGAAACAGGTTGAGGAATTTAAGAGCTCCAGATACTGCTTTATTTTGTTTAATTGCATGAATTTCCTCGGCGAAATGCTGCTGCTGCACATTTCAAACAATGCACCACAGCGCTTGTTGCAAATTTTGAGGCGATAGAGTTTCTTTTTCGAAATGAATGGTAAACGATTCGCTAGTTATTTGATGGAAGCGGAATATCCAGGCTATGACACGTAGGCAATGCGTATACGAGCTGTATCTCTCAAGTACTTTCAAAATATAGTTTTCGTTAGAAGTTGAATGATGATTTACGTTTTTCTCTGCCAACTTCTTACATGTCGACTTGATCACCTTCGTTGATTGGCCACTGTTCGGATTCAAGCTTTAAGAACGATGGCCCTGAAAACCAGATCGAGCCGCTGAGTTCCAATACGGAGCAGCCTCGTGATACGACATCAGCAGGGTTGCTCTTTGTTGGTACATGCCGCCAGCTTGCTCCTGTTGTGAGATCTTGAATCTCTGACCCCCGATTGCCCACGAATGTTGAAAGAGTAGCCGAGTGCATTCCAAGCCAATGAAGTACGATCTGTGAGTCAGTCAACAGAAACACAGGGGTGTCGGCGATGAACAGCGGTTTGATTTTCGCGAAAAGCCTTGCCAGGAGTAAGGCGCCACATAGCTCAAGCTTAGGTAGCGATTGCTTTTTGATTGGTGCTACTCGTGATTTGGCTGTCAACAGAGTGACAGTAGTTTTACCTTCCATCGTCTTGGAGCGAACGTATATGGAGCAGCCGTATGCTCGAATAGACGAATCGCAAACCCGTGGATTTGTATTGATTGATGACTTGTTGCACCACAATACCTTGAAACGGAGAGCGTATTGAGATTAGTTATGTCATCGAGGAAGCGTTCCCAGGCAAACTGTAGGGTTTGAGGCACAGACTCGTCCCAATTCAGCTTCAGAAGCCACAGCTCTTGTAAAATGATCTTAGCGGTAATAACAACTGGTGCGATTAGTCCCAAAGGATCGAACAGCGCTGATGCAATGGACAAAATTGACCTCTTAGTTATTCGCCCATTCACAGGTTGCTTAGGCTGAAACGAAAATAGGAAAACATCGTGAAGCTGATCCCATTTAATACCTAAAGTGCTGGTCGTCAGATTCTCGTCCAAGTTAAGTTCCTTCATAGTGTCATCCTCTCGGAACATGTGGTGATTTGAATGCCACTTGGCCAAAGTGAAACAGCCACGTCTCAGCACTTCCGTGACTTCGTATTTGATACGAGATATTTCGGCCAGAGTATCGGCACCACAAAGTAGATCGTCAACATAGAATGACGTTTTGACTACACTAGCACCAATAGGATAACTAGCTTCATATGTGTCAGCAATGTAGTTGAGGCTCTGCACAGCAAGATAAGGAGCAGATGCCATCCCATACGTCACTGTATTTAATTGGTATGTGCAAACTTCGTCATCGGGCGTACTTCTCCACAATATGCTTTGGAATTTGCTATCGTCTGCATCCACTAGAATTTGACGGTACATCTTCACTATATCAGCTGTAAGTGCGTAATGAAACAAGCGAAAGCGTAAATGCAAGATGTACAGCTCGTTCTGTAGAGTAGGCCCGACGGCTAATATGCCATTAAGCGATTTTTGCGAAGTGTTTTTGCACGAGGCGTCAAAGACGACTCTGAGCTTAGTTGTGGTGCTGGTTGGCTTCAAGACGTAATGGTGGGGTACATAGTAGTTTGGGGTGTTGAGGTCGACTTTCTCGACTGCGCTCATATGTCCAAGGTCGCGATATTCATCCATAAAGGCGATGTATTGTTGTTTCAGATCATGACAGCGGGCTAACCGGCGCTCCTGAGCAAGGAATCTTCGAAGCGCTGTAGCGTATGATTGACCAAGGCTGTTATGGTCCTCCTTAAATGGCAGCTTGACAACAACCCTTCCCTCGCTGTTTCTATGTACGGTCTGCATGTATTCCCGAACACAATTCTGCTGCTCAGTAGTCCATAGGTCAGCCGTTGATGCCTCATCGAGCTTCCAGAAGCATTGTAAATTTGCATCCACGGATTCCTCAATAGAAAGAATGCATATTGGAGGCGAAATAGTTGTTGGCCTTTTGTATCGTCCTGAGACGACCCATCCTAACAGGGTCTTCTGCAGTGATGGCAAATCAGAAGCTAACTTTATCTGACCGACAGATAAAATATCGAAAAAGATTTCTGTACCGATGAGTATATCCACATGTGTTGACTTGAAGAAATTGTCATTAGCGAGCTCAATATTGGAAGGCAAGTTCCAAGACGTAATGTCGATTTCAGTCTCTGGCTGGTACGCGATGTGTGAAGTCACATAAAACGACAAAGGTATCTCATAGCCAGATACCCTAGACTTGACAGTGGTTGACGTTTTGTGTTTTATGTTTGTTACCGAATCTCCGATGCTCTGAATCTCAATGCGATGCCTTTCCCTTGGTGGACGCAATTTTTGGGAGAACTCTTCGGTAACAAAGTTTACCTGGGAACATGAGTCGAGTAGCGCCCTACCCAATTGATAGCGGCCACACGCATCTCGTACAAATACCACAGCTGTTGCCAGTATGACTTGGTCTTGTGGCGATTTTTCGCGGTGTGTGTGTGCTGCTGCTGTACATACAGGTTGCATTAATTGCTCGACCAGGGATGTGGAGATCGATGTTGACTGTGCATTATTGGAGCTGGTAGTGCGATGCAAAAGGCTATGGTGTGAACGCGCACAATGTTTACATTTAAATGCCGACGAACAATGTGCTAACTGGTGTTTTGGTGACAGAAAATTCAGGCACAGACCTAGTCGTTTTACCTCCCTAAAGCGATCTGCAACCTCCATCTGTTTAAAACGTGAACAGCTGGCAATCAAATGCTCTGAACTGGAACATAAGACGCAAGAGCGTTTTGTGCACGAAAATGAATAACCCTTACGCGAAGACTTGTTCTTGCTGTCTGGTTTGTTGCCTGGTTTTACGGAGTCACCAAATGCGAGAGTGCCAGATGCGGATTCTAAAAACTGACAGCGACGCTCAAGCACCTTTGCACACTCTTCCCATGTTGGAAGCGTTGTGAAGTCTAATGACTCTTTCCACTTGGTTTGCGTTTCATCATCAACCTTGTCCATTACAAGGTGGATTAGTAATAGATGCGAAATGTTTTTGTCAGAGCCGATTGACAACAGCGAACTATATAGCGCAGACACGTTGTCAATCAAGCTGCGTAACTGAGAAGCATTCTGCCTTGCAGTGGACGGAAGCTCGAACAACGCTTTTATGGTTTCAATGAATATCATTGTGCTGTTGTCGTAGCGAGCCTATCCAGTGTCTTGGGATAGCTCTCGCTGGTGACCTGGAACGCCTTCACAGTCTCCAAAGCCTGTCCTTGCAAACAATTGAGAAGGTGATTGAATTTCTCAATGTTGGTTAGGGCAACTTCCTTGTCGATGAGACTCATAAACGATGAGATAAAATTTTTGTACTCAGAGTACTTTCCGCAGAAGATGGGCAGCTTTAAAGTTGGTAACTTTGAATGCGTGTAAGGCGTAGGTAATGCTGGTTCACGAAATGATGAATTGTGAATATCATCACCGAGCTGCATTTGGATTGATGAGCGAAT
>NW_023458659.1:182241-183664 GCF_013731165.1 Rhagoletis pomonella
GAAAAAACGATCAGAAAAATGAAGATTATGATTATGGACTATGAATTTAAACAAAATCGAAATTCTTCATTAACAATATTATGTGATACGGATCCCTGCTGTGAGTATATATATACGCGTGGTTGCAAAGTGCAATTATTACAACGCTTTTATCAACTTGCAATGTTGTGCGTCCAGAAACTTTCAATGTTGTGGATCCAGAAACTTTCAATGTTGTGTGTCCGACACCAAAGCAAAGCTTTGAAAAGTTCCTATAAAAAAGCATAGTGCGTAGGGCGACAGCTGTAGTGAATAGGGCGAGGTAGATGACATCTAGATGTCGCCCTATGTACTACGTTTGCTACAGCGGAAATAGACGACACGCCATTTCTTTAAATAAAATTAATTGGTGCACGTTTGTATGTACATACATATGTAAATGCATGTGTGTGCACCTTTCTATTAATATCGTTGAATTATTTTAATATCTATTGCAAAATTTTATTCAGACAGGACTAAAAAGTAGAAAATAAATAATATAAAAAAAAACTTTTTAATATACAACGCTTTTATAAATGGACTAAAAAGTAGAAAATAATATTTCTCAGTCCCATAGAATTTGTTTTGATAACTTTTGATTTTGAAATTTTAGCAAAAGTCATTATAAACAATCTATGAAATTGAAAATGAAAAGCGTGGGGCGCATGTAATACACTTGAATTGATATGAAAAGTAATATATGTATGTATGTATGTGGGGATATGAATAACGACCGCTTAAAATTGATTTCAAAGTTCTACTTTCGCTGTAGAAATTTTAGGTCTACGTTATGTAGTTTGACTATTGTCAATTAAATCGAATGCTTTGTATTGCATGCGCTCCACGTTTTTCATTTTCAATTTCATAGATTGTTTATAATGACTTTTGCTAAAATTTCAAAATCAAAAGTTATCAAAACAAATTCTATGGGACTGAGAAATATTATTTTCTACCTTTTAGTCCATTTAGAAAAGCGTTGTATATTAAAAAGTTTATTATTTATTTTTTGGTTGCCGTTCGCGGACGCAATTCGAACCAAGACTAAAAAAAATGTGTAGCAAACCAACGAGTACTGTGTGTGTATATGTTAATATTGCAAGAACACCTAATTGTGGTCGCTGTTGTCGCTTGTGGACGGACAGACTAACCTCAATTATTAACAGTGTGGTTTCAAAATTAAATGCTCCAATTGAATATTTTCAGTTTAAACACTCGCGAGATTCTAGTTTGCACAAGCGCATTGAATTTAAAAACGTTTTTTTTTTTGAGAATTTTCTAACAAGTGCAATTGAAATTATAGCCACGTACCTTGAATTAGAAGTGATTGGTGTTTGGTGGTTGTAGTGTTGTATGCTCCCTGGTGTCCTGGCAAATTTAGCAGGTGTCGTAGCAAGAAAGCTGAGTG
>NW_023458659.1:183764-190242 GCF_013731165.1 Rhagoletis pomonella
AACTAACCAAAATTAAATAACAACAAATATAATATTTTATAACTTGTGAAAGTTTGGTGCGGCTTTAATTTTTTCGACTACTGTACAATGTACAAAGAATGTGCGGTTTTTCCGGCGGGATTACCAAACCTTGTACATTTTAAGACTTCTACTAAAATATTTCTGAAAAATAATAAGATTTACGTGAGGTTTGAAAATACCTCTAAAATGGAGTTTTTTATGAATAAAAATAGGTTTTTAAAGGATTTTTTGGAAAAAATCCTCCCGGATGAAAAAACAGTTTAAGCTTAAAAAATCTACATAAAAATATTAAAAAATTGTATCAACGGAATCATAATAATAAGAATTTGATACTGTTTTTTAACTTTTTACAAAGCTTTGGGTAAGAAAAACTTGAATAACTGCTCCAACACTTTACCGATGTAGACTTATGAGGTATCAGTGGAAAGGTATTTTCTCACCTTTTTTATTTCTTTGCAAAACAAACTTATTCACGACCCAAAGTTTTCTTTATCAAATACCAACACATCTTAACTCAACATGGAATGACACGCGTTTACCTTACCTTCCTTTTTCATATAGGGTTTTTGGCTGAGTTATTCAAGTTTTTCTTAAACTAGTCTTTGATAAAAGTTCAAAAACAGCATAGAAAATCTCATTAGATATTATGATTCCGTAGAAATTTTTTTTTAAATATTTTTACACAAGTTTTTTAAGCTTAAACTGTTTAGTAATCTGAGGGAATTTTTTTCAAAAAATATTTAAAAAAAACTGTTTTTTTTAATAAAAAACTCAATTTTTGGAGGTATTTTCAAATTGGTCCAGCTCACGTAAATCTTATTATTTTTCAGAAATATTTTGGCAGAAGTCTTAAAATAAAATAGATATCATAATTCCAGTGGAAGAATAGTACCGATTTTTTCTTGTATGGGGAATGATGCAGTCTACTGTACATAAGTTGACTATGATTACTGGGACGAGCTATCATAGTAGCACAATGCCACTAAGTGCATTTTAAAAGTTTTCAGCCAAAAGCCTCATGCGATTATCGATTATATTTTTGGTTGTTTGTGTGAAATATTTTATTTGTATCAGTATTTTTCTTTTAATCAAAATGTGTTGAAATAAAAGTGATAATAAAAAAAATATTTTGCCAGAAAGCACCCCTTCCCCCGAAAAAAAATCCTGGCTACGGCCCTGCTCCTGCATATAGTTTAGAAATGAAGTTTTTTAAAACTCTTGCGTTTGATATCCATATTGTAATCACTCATTAAAGTTATTAAATAATTAAACAGTTGGCAGCCCTCACCCATAAATTTTCAAAGTGAAACTTTCTTAAACCTATTTTTTACGCCTTCGTGTACACATTTTTAGACTACAACCAACCTCGCCTGACACCCATATTGTGATACGTATTCCAGTTTCCTAACTCCCATGTTCATGTTCAATTGAATTTTTTAAACAGATGGCAACCCTCCCACATGTTGCTTAGAAATAAATCCTTTTCAACACTATTTCGATTGATACCCATATTGAAGTTATTAATTTAACTAAATTGAATTAATGTTTTAATATTTTCCGGATAGCAAACTAACATAATTTAAACCTTCTCCCAATTCTCAAATTCTCAAAATTTCGTCAAAATCGGTCCAGAGGTTTTTGAGTAAATGAGTTACACCACTTTTGCAACTTTACTTTATATAAATACGTATAAGATTTACTCACTTCTCATTGAAAATGTTTAAAGCTATAAATAATGTTGTATGGGCGGTCAAGGTGGGCGTAGCCCGATGGTCCACAATTTGGTCATATTCTTATAAATACCATGGCGATTGACTTCGCCAAATTTCAACTTCGAAGCTGAATTAGTTCATTTATGCCAGACAAATTGAATTAGGCCAAGTGTGTACTGGTGAAAGGAGTAAAACTTAAATGCAAAATTTAATACAAATTAAAATTTAAATTAAGTGTCAATTAAATTGCAATTAAAAAATTTCGTGAAATCGGCTGTAAGTGTACCAATTCTATTAAGAAAAATGTGGGACGCAAATAATATTCGTCTTGAAATAAACGTCCCGAGAGACGAAAAAAGATAAAAAGCCAATATAATTATTATGAGAAGACATAAATCATATTCGTCTTGAAATAAACGTCCCGAGAGACGAAAAAAAATAAAAAGCGCAAATAATTATTATAAGAAGAAGTAAATAATATTCGTCTAGAAATAAACGTCCCGAGAGACGAAACAAATAAAAAAGCCCATATAATTATTATGAGAAGACGTAAATAATATTCGTCTTGAAATAATCGTCCCGCGAGACGAAAAAAGATATTTCTCGTAAATAATTATTATACAAGGATGAAAAAAATTTCTCTTAAAACAAGGCGACGTTTTTGATCCCGAATATTAGGATAATAATTATCTCTATGATTTCCACTTGAGTGGAACTTATTTCCACATGAGTGGAACTGATTTCATTATCACATATAAAAAATATGAATTTAAAAGCAAAAAAGCTTTTGACTGCCGTAGCCGAGTAGGTAAAGATGTCGACTATAATTCCGTGTGTTGCAGGTTCAAATACTGGCACATGAAGTATTTTATTGTTAGAAACAAATTTATTAATATACACAATTTATACATTTCACATGAAATTTCAATTTGTCAATAGCATTTTCAACCTTGATAATTTATCAAGAAAAGAGCTTTTGATTTCTGTGCTATAATACCAATTCTTGATAAATAATAAAAAATTGACAAATTATAAAGATTTTCAATTTATCAAGTGCACAGAATCGGGCTGTAAGAAGACTTTATGGAATTGGATTTCTTATACATGTACAATGCGTACTTTTAAGTCGAAGATAATACATTCACATATACTGCCCAGGTACATATATAATACTCAGCAGAGGTGTAGGAACGAAGGAATTGTGCATGGAAGGATACTCCACAAAAAATTTAGCCGTTAGGTTGTGTGGGGTCAATTTTTTCAATAATCACTAAAGAAAAGCCTGTCTTTAAAAAATTCTGTTTTAATTACTTGTTTACTTTTTAGTTCATTTGTGTTTTAATTATTATTATTTTTTTTAAGTGAAACTTCTTTAGCGGTGGTTGGTTCTGCTTCTTCTTGTTTGGCGCTATAACCGCCTAAGCGATTTGGGCCGAGCTCAGCAAAGCACGCCAGTCGTTTCTCCTCTGTGCCAACTGACGCCAATTGGAAACGCCAAGTGAAGCCAAGTCCTTCTCCACCTGATCTTTCCATCGCAGTGGGGCCCTCCCTCTTCCTCTGCTTCCACCAGCGGGTTCGAGTTAAATACTTTCAGAGCTGGAGCGTCGGTGTTCATTCGAACGACATGGCCAAGCCAGCGGAGCCGCTGTATTTTAATTCGCTGCACTATGTCCACTACGCACTATGTCGTTGTAAAGCTCATACAGCGCATCGTTCCATCGTCTGCGGTACTCGCCGTCGCCAACGCGTAAAGGCCCGTAAATCTTCCGCAAAATCTTTCTCTCAAACACTCCAAGAGCCGCCTCATCGGATGTTGTCATTGTCCATGCTTCTGCGCCATATAACAGCACGGGCATGATGAGTGACTTATAGAGCGTGATTTTCGTACGTCGAGAAAGGACTTTACTCCTGAATTGCCTACTCAGTCCAAAGTAGCACTTGTTGGCAAGAGTGATTCTGCGTTGGATTTCAATGCTGACATTATTATCGGTGTTATTGCTGGTTCCCAAGTAAACGAAATTCTCTACTGTCTCGAAATTTTAACTGTCAACAGTGACGTGATTGCCAAGGCGCGAATGTGCTGACTGTTTGCTTGATGACAGGAGATACTTCGTCTTGTCCTCGTTTACCACCAGACCCATTCGCTTTGCTTCCCTATCCAACTCGGAAAACGCAGAACAGACTTCGCGGTCTTTGTTACCGATGATGCCGATGTCATCGGCATAAGCGAGCAATTGCACGCTCTTGTAGTAAATTGTTCCTGAGCGGTTCAGTTCTGCAGCTCTTATTATCTTCTCCAAATTCAGATTAAAGAAGTCACATGAAAGGTAGTCGCCCTGTCTGAACCCCCGTTTTGTGGCGAAGGGCTCGGATAGGACTTCCCTAAATCTGACGGAGCTGGTGGTATTGCTCAATGTCATTTTACACAGCCGTAAGAGTTTTGAGGGGATGCCAAATTCAGACATAGCGGCATATAGGAAACTCCTTTTAGTGCTGTCAAAAGCGGCTCTAAAGTCGACAAATGGGCGGTTGGTTGGTTGGGAGTAAATTGGCAAATTCAACGGAAATTGCACACGGAAATGGCGCAACGGAAGCGATGCAACGGAAATGGTGCAAGTGTTCTTGTGTGTATGCATATGGTATAAATTTAACAAAAATTTTCTAATAAAAGGCTAGAAAATGAGCAATATAAGAATGAAAGTAAAGGTGACTACGTACATAGATAAAGAAAAGGATAAAGGCAAAGGTAAAAATAAAAACAACAAGTAAGAAAGTCTTAGTTCGGGCGGAGCCGAACATTAAATACCCAGCGCAAGTATTAAATATATGTTTTTCCCCTTTCCGAAAGCTACCGCTACATGGTAAGCCGGGGTGTATAAATTTTGAGAAAATTAGCGTCCTTAAATTTCGAAATATTGAAGTTTCAAGCATTTCTGAAATTTACCGTTATATGAAAAGCGGAAGTAATTTTATTCCGATTTCGATAATTTTCAACGTTTTGCTTTTATGTGGCAAGCACTATAACCATACCGAGTTTGGTACAAATTGGTAGAACGGTTACCGAGATACATATATGTGATCATCAGTGGGCGGCGCCACGCCCATTTTCCAAAATTGTATTATAAACGTATTTCTTGGTATAGAATTGTTGCATCATCAATTTTGAATAAATTAGCTTTAATATTTACTGATTTATCGAAGATTTTGTATTTCTCTAAATTACCGTTATATGAGATGTGGGCGTGGTTATTGTCTGATTTCAAAAATTTTCGGTCATTTGGTATGGTGTATCAAGGTCAACTACTGTGCCAAGTTTGGAAGAAATTGGTGCAGTGGTTAGGAAGATATGCACATGTAACCATAAGTGGGCGTGGCTACGCACATTTTCTAAAAATTTATAATATTCTTGTTTTTCGTCTAAACTTTTATTGTAAATATTAATTTTGAGTGAATAATCTTCAGTAGTTACTAGAATATCGCAGTTTTCGCATATCTGAAAATTACCGATATATGGGAAGAGGGCGTGGTTACAGTCCGATTTCGCCCAATTTCAATACCAACCTACCTTGGATAAATGGAAACCTACGTACCAAATTTCATTGAGATATCTCAATTTTTGCTCGAGTTATCGTGTACTCGGACGGGCGGACAGACGGACAGACGGACGGACAGCCAGATATGGCTTAACCGACTTCTCTATTCATTCTAAGCATTTATGTATACATTTGTCTATATCTATCTCGATTCGTTTTGGCTGTTACAAACAACCGTTATGTGAACAAAGTTAATATACCCTTGTGCACAAGTGCGCTCGGGTATAAAAACGAAGATGCGGCAAAAGATAAAGGCAAAAATGAAGACCGAGGTATATTTAAACAATTTACTTACACATATAAGGGCGAAGGTGATGGGGAATATGTAGATGAAGAAAATGATAAGCATAAAAGTAAAGGCAAAGAGAAGGATGTGGATATCGATAAAAGTAAAGATGAAAATAAAGGTAATTAAAGAGGAAAGGATATAGAAAGAGACACGGGGACTCAATCTGGGAACTATTTTTGGATTTTAGAGATTTTCAGGATTCTCGGGACTTATCGATAAAATAATCGACATTTTTATCGATTTTGCTATCGATTTGTTATCGATTGTGTAATCGACATCTTTAACTATTTTGTTAGCGATATTGTTAATCGATTTTATTATCAATATTTTTATCGATTTATTGATTTTGTTATTGATATTTATCGTTTTAGTTGTCGATATTTATCGATTTTGCTATCGATAATTTATAGATCTTGTTACCGATTATTCATTGATTTTGTTACCGATATTTATCGATTTTATTATCGACATTTATAGATCTTGTTATCGATATTTATTGATTTTGTTATAGATATTTGTCGATTTTTTTATCAATATTAATCGATTTTTATATCGATATTTATAGATTTTGTTATGGATTTTTTATCGGTTTTCTTATCAATATTTTTAAAGATTTTGTTATGGATATTTTTATCGATTTTGTTATGAATATTTTTGTCGAGATTCTAATAGATTTGGCTACCAATCGATTATCGATTTTATTATATTATCGATATTATCGATTTTGCTATCGAAATTTTTATCGAATTTTTCATCGACTTTGTTATCGATATTTTTGTCGGTTTTGTTATCGATATTTTATTACTTGTTACTATCGATTTTGTTATAGATAGAGTATAAAGAAAAAACAGAATAGCATGAAT
>NW_023458659.1:190342-201968 GCF_013731165.1 Rhagoletis pomonella
GTATGTACCCACTGGGAAAATAGGTAAGCACCTTACGAGGTAAGCCGTGTTTTCTTTCAGTTTTTAGTACCAAAATTGTCATCATGGCCAATGTCATCTACTATCAAAGAGCAAAATGAACACCTCCGTCGACACATTACGTTGTCAGTTGCAAAATAACGTGCAGCCGAAGTTATTTCCAAGCGCCGAACTTCTCCGAGCGACTGCTCTGCATTATGCGTAACTTACTTTGTAAAGCGGCTCAGAGGTGTGTCTGATACCAAATGTACATTATTAATTCCTACTTACATAAGGCGGCCACGTCTTTGTTAAAGTAATGGAGATTCGGAAGGGAAGTGGTAAGGACTGCCAGGTGAAGGGCAATACCTTACCAGCAACTTACACTTCACCCGGCTTTCCTTACCACGTCACTGACGAATCTCCCTTACTTTAACCAAAGACGTGGCCGCCTTATGTAAGTAGGAATTAAGAATGTACATTTGGTATCAGACATTCAAAGACAGACAAAGTAAGTTACGTGTAATGCAGAGCAGTCGCTCGGAGTAGTTCGGTGCTTGGAAATAACTTCGGCTGCACGTTATTTTGCAACTGACAACGTAATGTGTCGTCGGAGGTGTTCATTTTGCGCTTTACCAGTAGATAACACTGGCCATGATGACAATTTTGGTACTAAAAACTGAAAGAAACCATGGCTTACCTCGTAAGGTGCTTACCTATTTTCCTAGTGGGTAAGGTAAGTTTCACTTCTCGAGTGTTGCCCAGGCGCACTTACTTTATTTGAAGTTGGTTCTCTTTTTCTAAAACTATATGTTTCGTACGAACTTGTTAATAAAACTACCAACTAAAAAGTGGCCCTTTAGACCCTCGGTCGTTAAGGACTAATATGTTTTTTTTTTGCAAAAATGCTCATGTTTTTTAATAATCTA
Source organism: Rhagoletis pomonella (assembly GCF_013731165.1). Taxonomy (NCBI): domain Eukaryota; kingdom Metazoa; phylum Arthropoda; class Insecta; order Diptera; family Tephritidae; genus Rhagoletis; species Rhagoletis pomonella. The sequence continues at coordinate 191,269 of NW_023458659.1, forward strand.
CATACATATTTATTTAATTATAATTTGACATTTAACCCATAGGGGACTGCTACTCGTATTTAGTGAAGTAGATAAGTTATACTCACCATCCCACACGGAAAGTTAGAATTATTAAAACAATGAAGTTTAGGCCGATATGACTGACTGTATCGCGCGGGCATCTGCGGATTATCTTTACAAAATGGGGTTGATTCTTTGATGCATTACGTCCTGGGCTGATAGTTGATTTGAAGATTATTTTTGAGAATTTAAGCAGCGTTATATTTTGGCAGTACTTTTGGTGTTGGTACTCCAGTTGCCTAAGAGTTAAATTTTGATACAAATTTCTTTGGTTAAAGTAAAACCAATGCATTAATAATAATAATAGATTGGCGCTTACACATATGTTAGTGTTTGGCCGAGCTTTTCCTCCGCTTCCAATGCATTGTATGAGAAATAAATACACAAAACACAGTTTTTTACACTTATTAAACTACATTCGTTGGTGCAAAAAGCAAAGACTGCCCTCGATTGTAACGACCAAATCATTGTGTTCGGCAGCTTCAAGTTAATAAAATTGTTGAATATATTTAACTGATCTTGGAGAGATTGCTCTTTGGGATTTTTGTCAATCAATTGTAGAAATTTATCTGAATATGTACCGTTGTTAAATCAAACTCACTTTTTTAAATTCTTCCCAGAAACTATTGGAAGCCTTTTCATTGCCCTATCCTTAGTATTTGTTCGAAGAGGGCACTGAAAACGCAACAAAACTTCATACAACTTTTTAATTTTACATATGTATGTCTTGACGAACACAGTAATTATTGCTATAATTATAATGAATATTGTTATTATTATTATTAGTACATCTTATATTTATTATTATTATTACTTTTATCTCTAAAAGAGGAGGTTGATTCTTTGATACATTACTTCCTGGGATGATAGTTGATTTGAAGATTATTTTTGAGAATTTAAGGAGCGTTATGTTTTGACAATGTTTTATATAAATGTTGTTTTTTAATTGAATGAAATCTTGCTATTTAAAAATCAATCAAAATTTATAATATTTTGGACCAAATATACTTATAAATTTCTCATCGGATTTTGCAAAAAATATGGGTTTGTGGTTAGCGTAACACCATTGACTTCAACAAATTTTGAATTAAAAATTTGCTATGTATGCAAAAAACTGGAAGTTCACTTGTACAGGCCGCCCTCCGACAAACAGCTAACATAATAAGAATGAATACAATTTTGATCAGTTTATTCATGCGTTCTGAAACCTTGTTTCGACAACACTATTTTCGTAATTATTTCAAATTTTCAAGTCCATCATATTCCACATCTTTGAGTGGACTGATGAAATCTTCTGCTTTAAAAAAAAAACTATATTACTTCTGGTGATCAGGTAGCATGAATTTTATGAAATGTCATAAATTTATTAAAAGTCAAATGGTTAACAACAACAACGAATGTCATTAAAGGGAACTACCTTCTTTTTTGCATCACGGGTTAAAGTAAAACCAATGCATTGTGTTTTCGGCGGCTTCAAGTTATTAAAATTGTTCAACATATTTAACTGATCATAGAGAGATTGCTATTTAGAGTTTCTTAGGCTCCTACATAACAAAAAAGGTGTAGGCATGATACAACAATTAAGTTTTTTTTATTTATTTATTTATTTATTTAGTCTACAGAAAAATGTTTTCTTACAGACAGTTGAGATAAAAAGATTTAGAATATTTAAGTATGTGTGATACATTACAGAGTGAAATAATTATAAATATTAACTTGTAAAGATAACAATGATATTCAATAGCAATTTGGGTAGCTGGCGAGGCCTTGTCTCCAGTCTACTTTTGTGTGCGGCGGGCGGAAAGACCTAGTTTCCGCTCCGCCCTGTTTACAGGCCGTTGATCATGGTCGGAAAGGCCGAGTTTCCGATCCATGTTCCCGTAGTCGTTACTTTGTAAGTGAGGCAGGCGGAAAGTCCTAGTTTCCGCTCCACGCTATAGACGAACTGTTGGGCGAGGTCGGAAAGGCCGAGTTTCCGATCCCTGCTCCTATTGTCCTACGCGGTCGCGGAAATATACGAAGCCGTTACAATTGTACTAAGCAGTCATAGATATTGTGTAATTTTTTCGTTCACGGTTGCAGATATTAGTTTATTTAGTTAACTTGTTGAGCAATGTTTTCTTTATTACAAAAAGCGATTCAGATATGTCGACGCAATCATAATGCTTGTTAAAATCTTGGCATAAACACCGAAAAGCATCATGCATTTCAAAGTTTGATTTACAAATACTCAACACAATAGGTTTAAAATGTCTCGTGGGTCTTGTAGGAATACAAAAATTTATCTCACTCAGTAAAAAGGGACTACTGACCATCCCGTTCATTAATTTAATTAAAAAAAGAACACCAAGCATCTCTCTACGACTCTGAAGCGTCGGCAAATCTATAAGCTTCAGGCGATCCTTGTAGGGTGGGAGATTTTTAGACGAGTCCCAACATAAATTTTTGAGGGCAAATAACAGGAACTGTTTCTGCACTGATTCGAGCCTGTCACTATGAATTTGATAGCTAGGATTCCATACTATAGATGCATACTCCAAAATCGGTCTAACTAGAGAGGTAAAGAGAACTTTAGTGACATAAGGATCGTTGAACTCCTTGGCCCAGCGCTTAAGAAAAGCCAACAATCCTCTAGCCCTAATCACGCAGGAGTTTATGTGAGACTTGAATTCTAGTTTCGGATCCATAGTTACACCTAGGTCAATGAAATTGGTCACTTGCTCAACATTGTGGTCAGATATCATATACGAATTTGGATAGAACGATTTTCTAGAGAAGGTCATGAATTTACACTTTTTCAAATTTAGTGACATGGAATTTGCTTCACACCATTCGAAAATGCAGGTTAGGTCAGCTTGCAAATGCTCCCTATCTTCTGCAGTACTAATGTACTTAAAGAGCTTAACATCATCAGCGTACATTAAGCATTTCGAGTAATTCAACACCTTAGGAAGGTCATTTATAAATAAAATAAACAAGACGGGACCAATATGGCTGCCCTGAGGTACGCCGGATGTGACATGTATTGGCCGGGAGGTACAATTTTTAAAAATTACTCTTTGTTTCCTATCCACTAAGTAAGAAGAAAGCCAGCTGAGAAGAATAGGAGGGAAGCCAATTCGATCAAGTTTATATATAAGGGTTGAATGAGATACCTTGTCAAATGCCTTGCTGAAATCAGTGTAAATCACGTCCGTTCGAAGATTGTTTTTAAACCCATTAGACACATAAGTAGTGAATTCAAGAAGATTGGATACAGTTGATTTACCTTTGCAAAAACCGTGTTGCGATAGATCAATAGCAGAAGTAATAGAGTGAGATAGTTCTTCCGTAACGATTGCCTCAAAAACTTTAGCAATAGCACAAAGCTTCGCAATTCCTCTATAGTTTACGATGTTAGTCCTACTTCCATTTTTATAAAGTGGCAAGATAAACGAATCCTTCCAGGAAGATGGGAAGACACCCTGTTTTAGGGAAGCATTAAAAATATTTGCCAGAGGCTTATACAAATACTCTGCACATCTTTTAAGGACACTTGTGGGTATACCGTCTGGGCCAGCTGTATATGAAATTTTCAAACAATTCAAATGAATGAGGACGTCCGCAGCAGATATCGATGGAATTCGGATACAATCAAATGATGGCAGATCGAATGGGTAGCTAGATAGATTCGAATTCAGTTGGGAAGATGTAGAACTGGCAGAGTAGTTTGACTCGAAGAAACCAGCAAACATATCGGCAATAATATTTTCGTCACTGGAAACTAAGTCATTTAACTTCAATGTTGAGGGATAACCGTTAGTCTTACGCTTTGTGTTCACAAATGCGTAAAACGATTTGGGATTAGAAACTATATTGAGTCGAACCCTGTTAATATAATTATTGTAACACTTTTTGTTCAATACATTGTATTTATGCCTAAGAATGGAGTACGCGGAGTAGTGAGAAGACAAGCCAGATTTTTTAAAAAGCTTAAATGCTTTGGATTTTTGATTTTTTAAGCGTTTCAATTCGCCAGTAAACCACTGAGCGTTAGACGTTATGTTAGCTTCCTTAACAAGAGGAATGATTTTACTGAAAATGTGGCGTAAGGAATTGCTAAAATGTAAGGCACTATCTTCAGCATTCCCATCATACTGGGGCCAAGTTATCTTCGATATCTCTAACCTAAGTTTATTATAATCTGCTGTTTTAAATGAGTAACGCTCCGCTCTTGATTTTTTACTGATAAAGCAACATGAGTTGCGTGAATTTATCAAGGACAATTCTAGTGGTGGGTGGTGAGAATCAACAGGGGTAATCAAAGCATAGCTAGGGGCTATTGTGACGTTGGAAACATCGTCCACAAAAACTAAATCCAGACATTTACCTAAGTTATTACTAACAGAGTTGATCTGGTAAAGACTAAGATCTGACAGATCGTTCAAAAATTGATTGAAGAGATCACGAGAGGAATTTGGTACTAGAATACCATCTATTAGATCCCAAGAAACACCCGCAAGGTTGAAGTCACCCAGGACAATAACAGTATCGGAGGGCTTCACCATGGCATGTAGAGAGAGCAGTAAGGAGGAGTGTTTTAAATAAACAGAAAGGCTCGAGTTAGGTGGTATATAAGCAGCAACAAGATAAACGCTAATAGAATGATATCTTATTCGAACGCAGAGGAATTCAACTTCATCGGTGTCAGTGAACTCAATTTCTTCAGAAGAAAGGTCAGTCTGGACAGCGATTAAGACGCCTCCACCTTGTTTATTTAAACGGTCGTTTCGAAACACTTCATACTTAGGACACAAAATTTCCGAGTTGAACACATTCGGCTTGAGCCAGGTTTCAGTAAACACCAGTACTTTGAAGTCAAAATCATAGGACTGCAAGTGTAACCTTGATAGCTTTGTGTTCAAACCTCTCACATTTTGGTAGTAAATGCTAATGGTGAGGTTACTTATTAGTTTTTTGATGCCGAGGTGGAAAGCGGAAGTTGAGCCAAATTTTGCCCTTGCGGTCTAGATCTAAATTCAAATTCGCGAATGAAGGCACCGCTTGGCCAAAAAGATGGGCTCATTACTCTATCAAAGCAGTCTTCGGATATGTCTATTTTAAAAGAAGAAATGCTTCTTTCATACGAGAATCTGAACTTGCGTACATGCAACTCATTTGCTATCAGCCTGGAAGTTAAATACCCCTTCACATCATCGACAGTGGTATCTTTTGAAAACCTAGATATAAAGACCGATTTTTTGGAAGGGACAACGATTAAATCCCTCGGGACGGGGTTAACGCAATCGGAAACGGTTTCAGATGTGGTAGGGGGTTGCGGAACAGGGGGTTGCGGAACAGCTGTCAACTTTTTGGAAGGAGCAACGATGGCTTCGGATGTGGTAGGGGGTTGAGATGTAGTTGTGGAGTTTTTGGAAGGAGCAACGACTACTTGCATTGGAACGGTGTTGACGCAATCGGAGATGGCTTCAGATGTGGTGGAGGGTTGAGATGAAGCTGTTGAACAGGAATTTAGTGAGGCTCCAGTAGAAGAAGAAGGACGTGGTTGGGGAGATTCAGTCCGCCGAGGAATCGGTGTGTTAAAGCTTATGAGTTCTTTGTTCATAGCTGGAGTCAAAAGTGGGCGGTTCTGCAGAAGATCCAGGTCCACAGTGATGGGATTCAACACAATATTTTCCACGCCTCTCCTACGTCTCTTAAGACCTTTTCCAGGAGAAGGAGAGGAGGAGGAAGTATCTAATAATTTAAATTCTTTGAATTCATCCTCATACTTCTTGAACTTCTCGTTGAGCAGTTTTAGCTCTTTGCTTATCTCCGAAAATCCATTTCTAGCGGTTCTAAATAGTTTACAGAGATCCACAACAGTTTTTTTACACTTTGGACATGACCAGCGAAGTCCATTGTCTCCAATAATCATATCCAGAACTCTCCCATTAATACCAGCACACTTTAAATGAGACAGTTCATAGCAAAGCCAGCACGCCACAAAACGGTCCGAACCGGCTTTTACATTACACTTTTCGAACAGACAGGACATTTTTAGCGAATTTTATTAAAAAAGAATAAAAATAGCGAAATTAGGAATGTATTGTACGAAAACGTTTCAAGCTCACAGTAATTGGCAGTTTAATAGCTAGTGGTCTTATTTAGTGAAGTTCAATGGTTAGAAACCGTGCTGAACTTAACAGTTTTAAAGCCACTGAGTTAACAAAATCAGCTGACACCAAGAAAGCGACTGTCGATGATAAACAAAGGTGTGTGTAAAGCGCGAAAGAAAGCAAAATGAACAAACAAATGCGATATTCCTTACAGTCTCACGCAAAAGCAACAATAATGCACCAAAACAGGCAAATATGCACGAAGGCCGACTAAATAAAACTTTTCAATCAACGCACTTTATGACTAAATCAAGTCAATTTATTGGAATTTGGCTTCAGTAAACTTTTTACGGTGTGAATAACACAAATTAGAACTGCTTAGCACTTTGTAAACGAGTTAAACTTTGGAAATTCTTTCAAGCGAAAGTTTAAGTGACCGCGCAGTACGAACGTTGCCAGAAAAAAAAATGACTTAAAAAATTATATATATATATTTCTTGATCCAATGACCGGATCTAAACAAGATTAGTATGAGACCACCTCTGAGACACTACCTTTCCGATGCAAAAAGAATTTTCGAAATCGGTTGACTGAAACTAGCTGTTGGAGGGGTGTTTACGCCACATTCAGTAGTCGACTCTGGTGAAAGGAGCCAGTGAATGGGCATCAACCAGCGACACACTAACTTAAATTTTGAAAGAACTGAGGGTCCTAGAGACACAGCGGCGTATCACCCTTGATTCCTGATTAAGCCACCTCTTATCATAGCCGCGGACTGGAACCAAACCATGATGTTCACTAACCAAAGCGTAGGTGCGGACTGAAGCCTAAGCCGTTCCAGCCGCTCGAGCAAGACAGCTTAGAAACTTGTGCTTTCAGATCGGCTCTTGAACATGAAACTTACCAATTAAAACGTAAGCGCGGACTGGAACCTAGGGCGTTCCAGCCGCCCAGGTGGCAATCTCGAAAATTTGCGCAAAGAAAAAAAGACGCGGACTCGAGCCTAGCCGCAAATAAAGTGCAGTTTCGAATTTCGTGCACACGCGTCGTTGGTGCGGATTGGAACCTAGACCGTTCCAACCGCAAAGGCAGTATACATACGTATACGGGCCTGAAACGCGTCTCTTATGCAAGCCTGCTCAAAAAGCAGGGATAAGGCATGCCGTAATTTTAAGGTATTTGTTCTTATTGTCTATAAAAGCGAAGAAATTAAGTTGTATCTAAGAGATAAATAAATAAATAGTTTAAAACAAAAAAGGGTATTTCTCTTTAAACAAGACGTGGCAAAGCCTACTAGGTGTAGCCCAGGACTGAGTACAGCCGACTGGAATGAACGTGCGAGCCTAGTGCTCAACCGCCTCTCGACGAAATACTTGACGGTGGTTCGGTACTTCGACAGTAGGAGGTTAAGGTTCGTGTTAAAGTCCTACACTGACGGGCATAGGCTTTCGATGCTTCCTCATTGTAAAAAAAATGTATATATGGTCAAAATTTTTGTCTTTAACTTTACAGTCGCACGTATATTTCTGCTAATATTTCTGAAACGTTGTGTAAAACCCGAAAGTTTTTTATCCTAGTATCCTAGTAATAAACCTCATCAGCTACATTTTATATGCAGACACTTGTTACCTATCTGTTGTTGTTTTAAAGATAAAAGCAGTTTTAAGTGGTCTTTAACGTTATATTTTTGCGAAGTGAGTTATGTGATAACATCGCACGTACGGTACGGCTCATATACATACTGATTCAGTAGGTAATACCTATCTCAATATTTGTCCAATAACACTGTGCATCAGCCGAAATTAACATTGATTGAAATCCGAATTTGGCAACAAAAGTATTCCATCACGTCAGAATTTTGAAAGAATGGGGTTCGAAACCCCAAAAATCAGCATTTAAAGCGTTTTTGAAAACTTGCGCTGGTCCAATCTGACGCGCTGAAGAGTTTTTAAAGAGAAACTAATTATATCTTTCGATAGACGTGTAAAAAATTACTATTTTTTCGTCCTTGACTTGACCTCAATGGGATAAAGCAATGTTTCGAACATGATTCGCACTTTTAAATACACCTGAAGTGTGCCACTTCTTCGATCATGATTTGTGATTGTGTACGATGCCATCTACCCAGCTTTTGCCATGCGACGCCACAGTGCTGTGGCTCCATAAAAAATGTGGGCAAAAACACAATTATGAACGGATTTAAATGAAAACTTCTTCCCTAGTGAACTTGAGGGACTGAATTCAAAAATGAAAGTTGTTTTTGATACCAAAATTTGGATTCTTGCTGCATTTACGAAGGTATATACATATAGTTCATTCCATTTTCAAAAGTGAGGTGTCAGTTTACATGGCTTGGTCTGTAGATGTGCAGTAAAGTTTTATTTTTTTTAAGCCGTTGCCACCTGTTAAAAAAGTTTAATTAAAATTATATAATAAGTTAAATAATTTGATATTTCAATATGGGTATCAATCGACATGGTTTTGAAAATACTTTACTTCTAAACTACACGTATAAGAGTGCCACCTCTTTAACCCTAGACGTACATACATTCTTCGTCAATTCGACGAACCGACAACGTGTGTTGGTTACGTATACAAAGATAAGAATGTACTTCCAGGGCTAAACAGTTAAATTCAATTTAATTAATGGGTTTGGGTAACTGAAATATGAATAATAACATGGGTGTCATACCAAAGAACAAATTTAAAATAATTAGCAAAAAATAAGTGAAGAATAAACAAATTCCTGAAACCTTAAAGTTAATTTGAGGGTCCAGTAATATGAAAGGAGCAAGGAAACATATCACTCATTGGCAATGTATTTATTTACATACTGCAATATAATAAAAAATACGATGCCGCAACCCTTTCGTTTGATATAAATATATTAATATTTCATATATAAAAATTTTGTATAATTTAATTAAATTCCATTTGCAAACAGGTGGCGACCCTCTTCAAAATATTTGCAAGCTATGACCTTAAACCCCTTTTGTCGGACTGCCATATATATGGTGATACATATTTCAGTCACCTAATTCCCTTAATTCAAATGGAATTTGATTTTTTTAAACAGGTAGCAACCCTCCTACATATAGGTAAGAAATCAACTCTTTCAAACCCCTTTTCGATTGATACCCATCTTTTAATAATTCATTTAACTTATTAAATAATTTGAAATACATTTTTTAACAGGAGGCAAATTGCTATAGCCGCTACCTATAGATTTAGTTGCATCACTAGATTGTGTTTCATTCCTTTTTTTTCTCTACATTTTCTCACTCGTTACATGTTACTTGAGGATGCTTTGCAATGACGCGATCACGCTCGTTGTTTGACAACTGTATTTCTCTCGCTTTTGTTGCGTCTCGTAGTTTTTTTTATGGCAACCGCCATTTTTTCTTTACTTATCATTCCTCTTTAATTTAGCAATGTAATTTTGATTGTTTTGAGCCCGGCTGAGCGGTTTCTGCACATTATTTCAAGAGTTATTTTTTAGGTGTAAACGGTATTTAACGTTACATAAATTCAATACTAAAACGTTGCAAAACGATAGCGATTCAGATATCAATAACTATGTCCCTCTACACTTGATTGAAATTTACAAAAAAAAAATATTTATTACACCTTTTCTGCATGTCGGTTTTGCACAATAAAGACTTTTCCTATATTTGGTCTTTAACGTTACACGGTTATCGGAGAAACATTTCAGAATGATCAAACCCACGAAGAAAACAAAAAATGCCACTAAATTTGCATTAGTCTATTTCAAAAATACTTTATCTTACCGAAGACCAGCTTTAGTATCGAAAAATTAGTAAGATATTAATATTTTACCTTTTTGTGCGGGTTGACTATATTCTCCATTTTTATCGCACGCACAAGAAGCACAAGAGAAATTAAAGTACCGTGAAGCACACTTAATTGAATATAAATCAAAAATTATTTCTAGATACTATACGCTTATATTAACAAAATATGTCAGAGTTGACGCGTGATTCAAAGAAAATTTTTTCTCACCCTTCACAAATACCACCACAAACTCCAATTCACCATGGAAATGGAACATAAAGCCAGCATTGCCTTTCACACACATCCACAGGGAAAGAAATAATCTCCTACTGGACTGGTACTCAAAACCGTCGTCTTCGGGTCGTCTGAGTAATTTCTTATCATCACAACCTAAAAAATACAAAATCAATACGGCTAAAAATTTATTACACAAAGCACTTACATTGAGTGACAGAAAATTCAACGACATAAAGATAGAAAAACTCAAAAATATCCTAAAAAGTAATAGCTACCCAGAAAAGTTAACACGTGACTTAATAAAACAAAAAATCACAGAAATAAACGGCCGCCTAAATAGAACGTCAAGTTGTTACGTACGTGTTGCCAGATGCCACGCTTCTACCTTGCTTGCAACGCGAAGACCGCCTCACTCTGCGCTTGCATCCACTCACATGCTCGGTTCGCCACGGGGTACGCTTGCTTTTAGCACGAGCTAGCTCGTCGGACTGTGGGTTGCTGTGACCACCGCTG